>NW_016178243.1:0-7982 GCF_001687245.7 Rhagoletis zephyria
AAATGCTTCTTAAATATATTCAACAAATTAATCAATTAAATTAACAGTAGAAAAATATTTATATTTCAAAGCAAATGGATAAAAATAAAAAATGCTGTTCGGCAAGTTAAAACTTAAATAAATTTTTCTTAAGCTGTGGAAGTACCCATTACTCATATCGAACCGAAATGTTATTAATATAGCTTTATCCTGAGCGTTACCTTTATATAAGGAGTGATAAGAGACGTATATTCAAAAGGCGGAAACGAGAGGCACGAAGACGTACATATGTAAGTAGGAAGAGCTTGAGATGTTGACAGAGTGGAATACGACTCGAAAATTCTTTATGAAAATAATTAAGCAATAAAAATAATGGTTTCAAGACGAAGATGGAAATTTGGTAACAGATGCAAAGAGTGCACTTGAGATATGGAGAGAACAATTCTTAGCACTTTTGAATGGCGACATCGACGGCCCGTTTAACGATGAAGAACCCTAAACAAATCCGACCAAGACATGGTGAGCACAGCACTAAGGCCACTTTTCGCCTGGTTAAGAGTAAATGCAAATATCTTTGTTAGGAAAAAGCTGGGCTCTAGTTCCAAACGAAAAAGCGACAGAAGAAGCTCGGAGATGGCGGTTAAGATTACGATTAAGATCGATAATGACACTGAGATTAAATTGGTTCTGTAACCGCCTAAGTGATTTTAGCCAAGTTCAACAAAGCACGCCAGTTATTTCTCTTCTTTGCCAACTGACGCCAATTGGAAATGCCAAGTGAAGCCAAGCCCTTTTCTACTTGGCCTTTTCATCGCGGTGGGAGCCGCCCTCTTCCGAGCTGAATACTTTTTGACCTTGAGCGTCGAGGTCCATTTTAAGGTCAAGCCAGCGGAGCCGCTGTATTTAAATTCGCTGCACTATGTCCATGTCGTCGTAAAGCTCATAGAGCTCATCATTCCATCGTCTGCGGTAATCGCCGTTGCCAACGCGCAAATGCGCGTAAATCTTCTGCAAAATCATTCTATCGGTTGTTGTCATTGTCCATATTTCTGTGTCATATACTAAAAGAGTGTGGCTTGCGTACGTTGAGAGAGGACTTTACTTCTGAATTGCCTACTCAGTCCAAAGTAGCACTTTTGGGCAAGAGTGATTCTGCGTTGAATTTCGATACACGTTTTTATATTTATCTTGAACATGATTCGTAAATACCTCAATTAACGAATGCTCGCATATGACACGAAGGAAGGGAGGAAATCGTATGAAAAAACATCTGGAGAGCGAGCAAAATGAAGGCAACTCCTTCGGGATAATCCAGAAAAAGAAAGCCGCATCCATTTCGAAATGGCAAGAAAAGTAGGCCCGTTGCTCTCGAGAAAGATTTACGCAATTTATGATCGGCCACGGTGTCTACCCCTGCTGCTAGCATCAGTTTGGACACGACTACTTACCGCTCTACCCAGTCTGCAATGAAGATGCTTCCTACGTATTTCTTACAAGCTCGCGTTGAAACGACGTAAGGATGAAGCTTACTGATCTTAATGTCGCAATTCTAACTTAGTGAAATTTCAACGCCAACATGTTCCTTCCAGAGCATAATTGATTCATCGATTTCAAAAGGATCGCTTGGATAAACTAGCAGTTGTGATAAAGTGACACTAGTTGCCGCAGCAATATATGAACAAGGCCGTGTCTTAGAGCCTATACAACGAAACAATGAAGGAGGAATTTCGTTACAAAATTAGCGGACGTGACTATGGTGGGCGGGTGCGAAAGGACCCAATTAGGCCTACAACATACAAACAGAGATGATTCCAAATTGATGCAACTTTACAAACGGCATCAGGACTGTAACGAACTTGATCAAACTGAAACGAGAAAAGAACGCTACATGACAACAAGAGTTTTAGCTTGTTTCATACCAATTGTGCTTTGGGGATACGCTTTCTATATTTTCGACTCGTTAAAAATAATTTAGGAATAGTTGAAACCTTTTCAAAACGAATTTTTTAGAAAAATCCACCTTTTTTGATTTCAAGTTAAGTTCGTGAAATTGCTCTCTTCCTCACTCACCCAAAATATACATCATAACGAAATTGCTATCTGTCGCCATGCCGGATAAGAAGCGAAATAGCGAAAATGTTGGCAGCGTTGTGCCAAATACCGTTAGAGAATTTCCAACCATGGCCACAATATTTGCAACAATCAAGATGGGCAGGCGACCTGAGGAGATAAGAAAGAAATACTTATGCAATAAAATTTTGAACACAAAAAAGAAGTAGACAAAAAATGTGTGTTTAGCTTACCCAAACTGTCTGCCAGAAAACCAAAGAGCAGGCTGCCCACCACTGAGCCAACGAAAAACATCGACTGTCCCAGCGTTGCTTGCCACGCGCGATCACAAATCCAATTCAGTTCGCTAGTGAAGCTCTGATAACCCATATACAATTCATAGTCAAAGTGCTGGCACACTGCTGAAAAATTCGTTGGCGCCAAATCATCATCCTCAGCTGCCAACCGATGTGGATGGCATGATGAGTCCGACTGCTTGCTAGCTTCCGCATAGGCATCCATAGGATCCGTGTAGCCATCAAGGCACCTGGCGAAAGGAATTAAAAAAAAAAAAATATTCAAAAAATATATTTTAAATTATTTTACTAATTCCTAAGTAGCGTAGCGGGCCGCCGCACAGTGGTCTGAAATCAAAAATTAGTTTTCAATATAGCGTAGAGCCACCAATTCCTAACCGATTTAATGAATTTTTTAAAGGAAGCTGGCGAGAGGTTTCTCGAGCACCATTCTTGAATTTTTATTTGTTTACACCAAATTTTGTTTGTGCAAAATACAGAGAAATTAGCAATTTTGTATAAGAAAATCGATTCTCCTGTCCCTGTTAATGAATGTAACATAAAAAAAAATAGTTAAAAGCAATTATAGGGTTCCCTCAAAAGGAGAATAAATAGCAAAAAAAATTTAAATTAAAAAAAAAATCATAAAAAAATTTTTTTTTTTTAGAAAATTTTTAGGTATGCAGGGTGCAAGTTGCAAGTTGATTTTTGATAATTTTTTTTTTTTTGCTGCCATTTCGAGAACTCTTTACTCGCGTGGAAGCAAATGTCTAGCACCGCTATTTTAAACCCTAATTTTTGATTTCAGATCACTGTGCGCCGATTAACTCAATAATGGATGAGAAGCACATTTTACGAACTGAAAAACGATATGCAGTATTGGGATGACGTGCGTTTCGTATGGAAATAAACGACTTCTATTCGAGGCGATTTGAATTTTCTCATACGAGTTCACCAGACCGACGCGTCGCGACGGGACGTACAGTGGGATAAATGCAGGTGGTCGTATGAAATGTTTATAAAAAACTAAAAACAATTTACCTTTACTGTATAACACAAAATTATTAACGACGTATTGTTTACTAAGTTAAATAAATTTTGTATACAATTCTTTTTCAAAAATTGGCTTTTACCGATTGGTAAGAAATTTCATTAGCTCTTTTATTTATAAAAAAAAATAAAAAAAATCGGATGAAAATTTAGACCTCTAGACTGATTTTTCCTACACCACTTTCATTTTCTCCACTGGATAATGAGCGAAAGTTGCCCAAAATTAAGTTTTGAAATTGATTGAATAGAGTATCTAATTATAGATAAATAGAGGCACACTTGGCCCAAGTTTCAAACAAATTGATTAATTATTTCTTTTTATTGAAATTATTTTTAATTCACGTTCCGCCTCTTTGTAGAAAATATCATTTATTTTTCTTCAAAAGAACGCGAATCTTTAAGATTCAGGTGATTTTAACTTTAAACTGATTAGTTTCCCCAAAATAATGAATCCAATATGGCGGTCGAGCGTATTAGACAAAATATTGAATTATTATAATACCTGATGCAAAGGTTTTTTGTTTAACTGGTTTATAACGAATCCAAATTTTTACTATAACGCCTGCAGTTAGCCTACGATAAATGTAGTATTAAGGGTATATTACGTTGAGGTTGCAGAGCTATATTTATACCCCTTTTTTACTTTTTTTTAGTAGTTCATATTTCTTCTTTTTTGTTTGTTAGTTCCACATCGAGGAGTTCATTTTCTGATTCCTCTTCATTTTCAGGTTCGGAGGAATAACTGACATCTGAGCCATTTTGATTAGTCTCCCTGGTATTTGGAACTTCAAGTGAAGCTACGGCAGACAATTCGAGGATCGTCAACTTTTTTGTTTAAATTCTTACTTGAATTTAAGGGATCTGTTGAATCCATTGCTCTATAAAAATATCTGATATGTTCGCAGATCTATTGAATTTTCTGCTGTGTCGGAGTCAGTCATTTTTATAGTCTTTATTTCGGGCTTCAGAGCCCTCTTCGGCCGCTAGCCTACTGGCAAGAGGACTGTACCTTGTAGGTTTTAATATGGATTTCAGCAGTTTCAAAACAAAACGCCTTAAAATGGATCCCATTAACTAGATAATAACACGATGTATGTATGTAAATAACTATTCCTTTTTCATTTATCTGCCATATTGGATCTGCCCACATGTCCGAAGTCTCATTAAAATCGATCAATGGCTTCATATTTTCGCCACTTTTGATGAGCTGCTAGCCCACAGTGCACTGTGCGACGTCGAATCGAGTTCGAACACTTCCTCTTTCTGTGACAAATTGGAATCAGTTCAGCTGTTTTCTATTTTTTTAGAGTAGTAAAAACAACTTAATTTTTGAGAGTATTTTGGGTAGAGGGCCTCAAATGTTTTTAGAAAACTCTAAATTTAACTTAAGGACATTTAAATGCTTAAAAGAAGAGGTGCCATGTAGGCTGAGGTGGAAGTTATTGGGGGCAACGTCCAAGGATACTACACAGCCTTCGGTGTTCTATATTATTTGCAGTACTCAAGGAAAGGGAAAATATGATAGAAAATAAGTGGAAGGGCATTGGACCAAATGGGCGAAAGTCATCGGCCAACCTTCTAACTAAGTACTTCCAAACTAGTCAATGCAGATGAATTATGTTGGTAAATAAAAAATTATTTTTTTATTAATCTACATGCTCGTAAGTGTCAGGTCACATCTAAATTCCTGCTTATTAGGGTAAAAAGAACTCAGATCAAGTATTGCGTAACCCGCAACCAATTACAGCACTCAGGAAGGCTCACTCAAGGAGGCCTCAAAGGGCGCTTCATCGAGCTAGTAGGATATCAGATAACTACTGGAATTCATAAGTCGTCACTTGTCGAGGTACAAACCATCGATTACGCTGGGATATATTGCAACCTTATTTGGCATTCGTGACTTGAAGAAGATGACACAGCGGACCTAATGGTCCGCATACTTCGCATAAGTTTCAAGCTCTCTTTTTATATGTACTCCATTACCCCGAAATTAGCAGAACTTGTAAAAACTTAGAGTTTAGATTAATTCTCACATTTTCTTAAATAACATTTCAATTGCAGTGTCACTAGTGGTTGTGTGAAGTATCCGTAATTAGACCTTAAATGCTGATTCTGCACGTGTTGTGCGTTCGGAACAACAAAGGAGGTTTTCTTACAAGATTTGAAGAGTTGTATACCCAATTTAATTGCATCACTGCACTCGCAAGTTTTACATACTGATGTAACATGGCTTAAGCTTTACCAAGCCGTGGAAGGAAAAATGAGCCCGCAAATTATTCCAAGCACTCTTCAGCTAAAAGAAGAATTGGTCAGTTGACGTGTCCAAAGTTATAAGTTATGTCGTAACATATGTATATAAAAAAATTCCTAAGAATTGATGCCTCCTCCTTTTTTTGAAGTCGGTTAAAAAGTTAACTGTCTCATAAAATAGTAGCATAATCGGTCATTGGGGAGTACGGGAGTATGGATGACAAAATAGCCTAGTACTTTCGGCAACACTGAATGTAATGTGACTCACCAATATTTCGGCACGAAGCTTATGATTGTTTGTGAGTAGTAATGCAGCGCCGATAGCAAATTGATGATGCAAAATAGCAGCAACATAATCGCCTGTAAGCGATGACAATCGCCGCATTTTTCCAAAATTTTATCCAGCTCCAACATTTTTGACGATCCTAATGCAGGGTTTGATTTTTAATGCGGTAGGAAAAGAGTTTAAACAAATCTAAACCATAAACACAATTTTAATTACGCCGTCACTTCACTTTTAAGAGCTGTTTCCAGCTGTAAAGAAAAACGAAAAATTCATATAAAATGACGTACAAGAAATGGAAAAGAAATTTTCTTTTATCAAAATTTCTTAAACCAATTTGCAGCTCTCAAGAAAAAATTGTTGGGATCAAGGCATATTGAACAGGTAGTATCAGTACGTGGCGCCATTAATAATAATTTAATAATTCCGCCATGGTATCAGTATAGCAGCTGATTTGATTTTTTTTTAATAATTTGGTCTCAAAAATGTCAAATATTTTTAATTTCTTCTCACAAAAATTTCAAATTGTTTAAATCTATTTGCATGTGAAACCATTTTCCATACAAACTAGCGATTGAATAGTACCTTTTGGAACGCTCGCCCCACTCAGCAGCACAACCGCTGATTACTGGGCCTTGCAAAGGATGGATCAATGCTTCGAGAAGCAAACAGATTTACTAAGAAAGAAAGTTACAACAATTTTAATTTTTTCTAATTGCAATTTTTTTTTTATTTTTTGCATTTCACATGGCACGCTTTGAATTAGAAGAAAAAAATCAGAACCGTTTTTGACACTTTCGATACCGGAAGCAACAACAAAATACACGAAAATGTTGTTTTCGCTCTAATGCTACTACCTTTTTGATATGCCTTGGTTCGCATATATATTTCTTTAAGAAAATTTACAGCAAAAGCAAAGTGCTTTTTCAAGCAATCGAAATAATGAAAAATATTTCTTGTGATTTTTCTTGAGAGCTGGATTCTAACTGCCATACCTAAAAAAAAGCGTCAGCGTTGTCTGGCCGTCAAAAAAAATCTCATGGCCATACAATTTGTATGAAGCATACAGAAATACCGTGGCGTCAACGCTGATCGGATGGAAAATCCGATTTTGACAGGGCGTTAGGAAGTGAAGTTGGCTGCAGAAAACGGCGAAACTGTCCTTTTCGCATTTCACACAAACAAACCTATGCTTGTTGTTTGTGTTATTTCTGCATTTAACGTAGCGTCGCCGCTTTTGTTTAGGCATTGCACTTCGGCGGTAACGCTAGGCGCCAGAAAACGCTCCGCCCAACGTTTTTGTTTAGGTATGGCAGTCAACTTTAGCTGGAACTATAATACTTGTAGGCACTCACATAAGATGAAATAATTATTTTACTGCAGCTACGACTTCGCTCTTTGTTATTGAATTATTCACTGTGATTGTTTACATTGTACTATTTCGATTGGCGCGAAATTTTCTGCAGCTGTTGTTTAATGGCTTTTGCTCTTATCAATCACAGAATACTGTAACAGATTATTGCTTAATTGATGTTGAAAATCGAAGTTGACAGCCTTAATTCAATGTACACTTAGTTAATCCAAATTGAGATTTTGGTTGTTCTTATTCTGAGTTCAAAGGACTCTTAATCGTATGAATCACGTTGATCTTTTTAAAATATTTAATCTTTATTCTGGGAAAACATATGTTTTTTTATATATTTTGTATTACATACCTATACATATATGTATATTAGACTGCATCACTCCCCATGCAAAAAAACGACACTGTTTTTCCATTGGAATTATAAAATCGGTTATATTTTAAGACGTCCACCAAAATATTTCCGAAAAATATTAAGATTTAAGTGAGTGGGCCGATTTGAAAATACCACTAAAAATGGAGTTTTTTATGAATAAAAATAGTTTCTTAAAGATGTTTTTTGAAGAAATCCCCTTAATCCCTTTAAGCTTAAAAAATTAACATAAAAATATTTTTAAAAAAATTAAAAAAATTTTTAACGGAATCGTAATGATGAGATTTTTTATGCTGTTTTTTAAATTTTTTCAAAGATTGGTATAAGAAAAACTTGAAT
>NW_016178244.1:0-6276 GCF_001687245.7 Rhagoletis zephyria
AAGGAGATCGTCCTCAAGGGCAGCGAGTGGATCATCAACGAGATCAAGGCCAGTGGCCTGCGAGGCCGCGGCGGCGCCGGCTTTCCCTCCGGCCTGAAGTGGTCCTTCATGTCGAAGCCGCCGGACGGCCGGCCCAAGTACCTGGTGGTCAATGCGGACGAGGGCGAGCCAGGCACATGCAAGGACCGGGAGATCATGCGCCACGACCCGCACAAGCTAATCGAGGGCTGCCTGGTGGCGGGCCGGGCGATGGGCGCCTGCGCCGCCTACATCTACGTCCGCGGCGAGTTCTACAACGAGGCCAGCAATCTGAACCTGGCCATCGCCGAGGCGTACAAGGAGGGCCTGATCGGGAAGAACGCCTGCGGCAGCGGCTACGACTTTGACGTCTTCGTCCACCGAGGCGCCGGGGCGTACATTTGCGGCGAGGAGACCGCCCTGATTGAGTCCATCGAGGGAAAGCAAGGTAAGTGGGTTCTATTTTGTTGTTGTCATTCTAGGTTCTATTTTGATTTCTATTTCTACTTCTCTCACTTCTCCAGGCAAACCTCGCCTCAAGCCGCCCTTCCCCGCCGACATTGGCGTCTTTGGCTGCCCCACCACAGTGGCCAACGTCGAGACGGTGGCCGTCGCCCCCTCGATCTGCCGCCGCGGCGGCGCCTGGTTCGCCGGCTTTGGCCGCCCCCGGAACACCGGCACGAAGCTCTTCAACATCAGCGGCCACGTCCGCTACCCGTGCACCGTCGAGGAGGAGATGTCCATACCGATGAAGGAGCTGATTGAGCGCCACTGTGGTGGGGTGATCGGCGGCTGGGACAACCTCCTCGGAGTGATTCCCGGCGGCAGCAGTACGCCCATCCTCCCGCAGGACATCTGCAGCACCGTCCTCATGGACTTTGACGGGCTGGTGGAGGCGAAGAGCGGCCTGGGGACGGCCGCTCTGATTGTGATGAACAAGCAGTCGGACGTGATCAAGGCGATCGCCCGGCTGGCGCACTTTTACAAGCACGAGAGCTGCGGACAGGTAAGTGTTGGAAGTTGGGAGTTTTTGCTAACGATTTTTTGGGTTTTTATTTTTTAGTGCACGCCCTGCCGCGAGGGCACCGGCTGGATGAACAAGATCATGTGGCGCTTTGTGGAGGGCAGGGCGGATCCGGCGGAGATTGACATGCTCTTCGAGATGAGCAAGCAAATTGAGGGCCACACTATTTGCGCCCTGGGAGACGGCGCCGCCTGGCCGGTCCAGGTAAGCGTTTTATATTGGAGATGGGTTTGGAGTTTATCTAATTTGTGTTTTTTGTCTTTCCTTCTCTTCTCAATTTCAGGGCCTCATTCGCCACTTTCGCCCGGTGATTCTGGAGCGGATGAAGCAGTACCAGGAGAAGAATGCCGCCGCACCGTCTAAAAAGAAGGCCGCCTCTGCGTAGGAAGAGCGTGACGCTCTGGAGTGCAGAGAGTTGTAGAAGCTCTTTTCCCCCTCTTTCCCTTTTTCCTTTCTTTTCTGTTTCTCAGCTCAAGGCTAGCCTTTCTTCCCCCCCTCTCTCTCAACATTAGAAGAGGCTGTGAACTCGACTCTTTTCCTTGTGAGCGATAAAGTCTCCATCCTCCTCCTCCTCCTCAGCCGTCAAGTTCTGCTGACTGTGTATAAAGTAAAACGGATAAAAAAGAAAAAGTTTTGTGCTAACTACAACGGCCATCGAGGAGGGAGGAACAGGTCATCGCTTTTAGCGATTGCTTTTGCGCACTAGTACTGGCAAACTACCACTACAATGGTAGCCACTAATACTGCAGTCTAGACAGAAACGTTGGCACTGACGTGTGCTGGTGCAGTTTCTCTCTCTCTCTCTCAAGTTTTATTTTTCGCCATTGCAATCAGGGGTGGGAATCGTGTCGACTTTTCCGCTGTAGCTACACTGCCAAGGCTAGAGAGCGCGTAACGTTGGCTGTGTAGCTACAGCGGAAAAGTGGACACGATTCCCACCCCTGATTGCAATCATGTCGTTAAAGAAACGATCTTCAGTCAACTTGTTGCCTGAGCGCAGGCCCGTCTGTCTCATCTTTCTGAGTATGCCTCTAGTAGTGCTACGCATTGGTGCAGTGGTGCACTGGCTCTAAAAGGAAAGAAAAGAATAGAAAAGTTGGCCCCTCCCTCAGCATTCGCCCTTGCTATTGCTTGCGTTGACGATAGAGATTATTTGAAAAAATTTTGCAGCGTAACGAAATTTTCTCTAACTTCAAACCACCAAAAATGTTAGTAAGAGTATACTCAATTTTAATTTGTGTATATTTTTTTCTGCAATTTACTACGTTTTTCAACGGTTTTCTTATACTTTGAGTGAATTGTAAAAATTTTTTTGCAAGTTTTATGCAAGATTCAAACAGCACTACAACAGCAACAGCAGAAACAACAAATAAAATAATTATAAAATTGATTTTTTGTGCTTATCATTTACTAATCTTTATCTCTCTAGTTGCAAATCTTCAAGTCAAACATGTCATCTTGGCGATCAGTACAGAATTTTTGCTTAAGTAACATCTTTAAAATGAAAACCATAAAAGATAATGGTTAAATGGTTATAAAATGCATCAAAAAGAAGCAGTTTGCCAGTAAGCATCAATTTGTGTATTCAACATGAACAAAAAATTTTTCTATACAACAGTTATGTTTCACCAGATTAGCATTCTCAATTAATTTAATTTAGTTGTTTAGTTAAACAAGCATTTTTTGCTAGTAAATTCCATAACTGCTAGCCGGTGACACTTACCGATTATTTTAAGTCAAGTCTAAGTTATCTCATAATTAGTTAAAACAGCCAATTAAGGCAACTTTCATTCAAACTTTTTATTTTTACATGTTTATAGGATTTTACTTAAAAAAGTTACTTTACATTATTTAGAATACCGTTTCAACTACTGCATTTAAAATTATAGTTTTGATTATAAAATCATTTTAAAAACTTTATTTTTGATTGTATTAAGGGGTTTTTGAAAATATTGTTTTTGCTATATTTTTTTTATTGTGTTGAAATTGCATAAAACACGTGTTTCAATTTTGATTAATCATTAAAAAATAAAAACAATTTTTTAAAAACCTCTCTATACAATTCAAGATAAAGTTTTTGAAATTATTTTAAGGTAAAAATTATAAATTTAAGCTCAATGACTGATTCAGTATTAAAAATAATGAATGTTTTCATGTAGAATCCCATAGACATACATTTACGGTTAACACAACATCCCCTTGTGGAAAGGACTCGGTCGAGCCCAGTTACAAACTGAGTTTTTACCTGCGTAGTATTGTGCTGAGCAACCAAAGATCCGATGGGAGTTATGGCCGGTGGCTGACCCACCGAAAAAGACTAGCCTTTCTTCCGGTTGTACGGATTTCGCAAGCTGCGATTGTGGTCAGCATGCCGAAATCTATCCAAAAAACTCTTGGGTGAGAGGTCGGGGGTCAGGGATCGAACTCTGGAACTCCGTTTCTCAAGCGTCATTGCTGATGACTTTAACCACTGCGCCGACACATCAAATTTTGTTAATTGCTAAACAACTCAGGCGCCATCTATTATATACACTACCATTGTATAAAACACCATCCATCTATGAAGGCTCCTGGCATCCAGGCGTCTTACTTGTTGCTATGAAAATGAGCTGAGAAAGGCTCAGTGCGTAGTATTCTGCTGAACAACAACAAAAATTTCACACATTTCTTAATTCTAAAACTGCACGAGACGTCGTGTTGCTGATGTCAGCTTGTTATCAGTTCAGAAAAATCTGCCTTTTAACTTGTCACTTCACAAGACACCCCATACCATTTCTCCGCCGTCACCAGGCCATTTTCGCCGTTTCCAGGCTTTCTCCGCTGTCGACTGGCCTTCTCTGTCGTCACAAAGCTCTCTCCGTTGTCACCAGGCTTTCTTTGTTGTCACCAAGCTTTCTTTGTCATCACTAGGCCTTCTCCGCAGTCACCAGGCTTTTTTCACCGTTGACCTGCGTTTCACACCGCTCGGTCCCTCTTTACTTGCACAGATGAACCCGCGTTCTCAACACAAATCTATTATTCTGTAATCATTGCCAGTGACAACGTTCCTTTACCTCTGCTATTCACATCTTTCCCCATATTGCTACATGACCAGAAAATCACCTGTTCTGCATTTTTGTTTTCCAATCTTCACATACCCCTAGTGAATTTTTCAAAACAACAGCAAAATTAAAACGTTTTTGCATCAAAAGATCTGTGTTTTGCAACAGAAGTTTTGAAACTTATCAATTGAAACAAAACATGACTTCTGGACAGTCTCAGTCTGACGAAAGTTTGAATAAAAACTTTGAAAATTTGTCAATTATGGAAAAATTGAAAGAAAAAATAACAAGCAAAATTTGCTGTTCAATCAATGGAATCAACATATCAACTCCTAACGACCAGGTTAAAGCAGTTTGGAATAAACCCAATGAGATCAATTTCCAAATTTACAACAGTGTACGAAAGTTTAACAAGAACAAAAAGTCGCTGGTCATCGCAAGTTTGAATTTAAAATTTTCCGAAATTGTAAATCTGTTTAACAGTCTTGCACTTGTCGTTGAGCCAACTATGAAACAGTCACAAATTAATGCTGGTGGCAAGCTAGTTTTTTCAAAAGACGAAGTTTACCCGTTTGCCAATTTTACTGAAAAAAAGTTTTTGGAAGTAGATTTTGACCAGCAATTTTTTAATCAAACCGTCAATCTAATCGTCAACATTTTTCCAGCAATTTCGGATCTTAAATTTATCATCAAAAGCAACAATGAATGCCAAAACCTGCTAGCTTTGCTACAGCATTCATTGTGGGCCAATAATCTAACTCATTTGACGGTTATTTGTCATGGTTCCAGTGATCTTGCTATTGAACAAGTTTATCGTTTGTTTGACGTTATTAACAACCTTTCTGGTCTACAATATTTGGTAATTAGTTGTCATCGCAACTTACCAGATATTCCTTACTTGCCCATCCTTGGGCGACTTAAAATGGTGGTTATTGACTGCAACCAAATCAACGTGAAGATTTTTTTGCTTTCTCTCCAACTGTATGGTGCCTCAAACGAAAATTTAAAAGTGCATTTGCTAGGAGAATTTGATCGCAATTGTTTGTTTTACATTGATCATGCATCTCGCCTTCGCATTGTCCGTTTAAAAAAACGGTTTTTAAAGTACAACCAAGACAACTTGCCGTTGCTTTGTAATATGTTGCCATCTTTAACTTCACTAGATGTGAACATTACTTCAAATGATCTGGGACTCCTTTTTACTGCCCTATCGCAACTTTTGTGTTTAACTCACGTAAACATCAAGCTGGATTATTCAAAACAATCACTTGAAAACTTGTGGTTTCGTTTTGCATTGGCTCCATCAATTTCTGTCAAAGCAATTGATCTGCATTTGATTATCAACAAGCACTCCCAGCTAAAATGGCTCAATATGAAAAATGTGTTTCCTAACTGCCAAATCATAAATATTCAAAGTTTTCACTGCCGACGTTGTGGAGTTTATTTTGATTGCCATTCTCCTCTAGTCGACATTGAAAATGTAATCGCAATGCCAAAAAAAACTTTCAACTGTGTTTTTTATTCTCTTAAAGTGTTCGTTTCTTGGATTAATTCAGAACGAATTTTTTTAAACCACCAAAAGCCGTACATTACGTTTAAGCAATTGATGCAGTCTTTTCGAGACTCCCAGTAAATTTTGTCAACAGTATGTATTTGCATTTCATTTTTACATTTATGGAAGTTTTTACTAACATTATTTTGTATTGTATTTTACAGATTCTATTTTTCACATTTAAAACCAACTTTAAATATCAACTTTCTGATTTTCTTATAACAAAACATTTTTTGTAATTGACATTAATGGCAACAGAAAACCAGCCACACTAGGTACACAACACTGGGAAACAAAGAGTTATAACTTTTGCATTACACGACAATAGGGACAAGATTATTACTTTTTAAATTAGCTTTTACACTACACAACATTAGAGCCAAAATTAATACTTTTGCGTTAGCTTGTGTATTATGTTGCAGGTTTACCCTCCGGTCACAGTCATTTTCCCTTATCTTTCCTTCTTTTCCTTTAGTGTTCTATCTTTGCCCATTAGTGGCCAACTCATGTCTATCATTTGCCCTTTCGCGGCCATGTACTCATTTTTTGTCTTGTCATTTCTTTCTCGCTCCTCACTGTCTGACCATGCGCTGTGTAGTGTTCTCGGCCTTTCCATCTCGCCGGAGCACATGCTCTTAAGG
>NW_016178244.1:6360-7982 GCF_001687245.7 Rhagoletis zephyria
CAATAAACCCCTTATCCCGCCGTCACCAGGTCACCCCGGCTGTCACCAAGCCACCCTTTCTTTCTTTTACCCGCCGTCACCAGGCCACCCTCTCTCTCTCTCTCTTTCCAACCGCGCCCAAGCCGCCGGACTTTCCCTCGTCCAGTTGAACCCGCGAAACCCAACTGAAGCCGTTCATCTGTAATCCCCAACACAGGCGACGAAACCCGCTCAAACTCTGATACTCTCACCNACCACACCAAAACCAGGTTTATAACTTTTAAAAGTATTTTAATTATAAACAAAAGCAATGTCTTTATTTTAATCAAATAAAAAATATTATTACTTGACCACATTATCGTTTAGCTTCATCTCCGACGTCGGTTCTTGACGTCCACCCCCAAAACTCTACCTCGACTGACATTTGTTTCCAAAATTAGTTTACAACTTTTTTTCTGATTTTAGCTTTTAAACTACTGGCACTGGATTGCCTGGTACCTGGCTACCTTTGACCACGTCACCGCACTGGTAACCATGTAACCACTAGTAACCTAAAAACGACAGCTTCACAACTGTCGTTTTTAGGCCGTTTCAGTTGCTTGCATTCGAACAGAACGTCGGAGCAACACGAGATACTCTGTCTCGTATCCAATCTTGACTTCGTACTGATTGCTGAAATTTGTTCGAGTTCTTGACGTAGCATTTCTACTATTTTTAAACTAGCGTTGCTTTTGCTCATCATGTTCTTGATCATTTTGATAAACTTGTCTATAAAGCGACATTTTTCATCAGCCATCGTGGTTTGCTTGAGTTTGATCAGTTCTGTTGCCACCTTCTAACAAGTTTAATGGGCAAGAGGGATACAACACTGACAACAGGCTAGCTAGTACTTGCTAAAACTAGCTAAGAGTAGCAAAGAGTAAGCTAAAGCAACGTTGAGCCTCTGTTTATATATAGGGGGTAAGGGTAATTTGATATGTTCTAAAACACGTCAATAGAACAATACCACCACAGATTGTTAATTCAAGCTGTGTAAATTTAAAACATTGTGACTAAAAAGAATTAAATAGTATCAACCTGAATTAAATTTAAAAAACGTAAAGTTAAGGTAAACACAAGCATACGTAGTCCAGACTGACTTTAATGGCGAAGAGTAGCTGCTTATATGCACAAATAGGCAAATGACTTTAAACCCTTAAAGCCACGTCGATAGTGGCCTATTGGCCGTTACTAAAATTATTTGCACAACATTGAAAATAGATGTTGTACTGATAGATTTTCTCCAACAAATAAAGAGAATGTACAAACAATATTGCAACAATATTGAGCAAGTAGGCCTGTGTGTTGAGACATCTTCAGTTTTTTAACCAGTCTCTGTCTGGTGATGCAAATAATATTTTGGCTCAGAAAAATGCTTATTGGCTAAGCCAATCTAGTGAAGATTGCAACAACAGACCGGCTATCTTCTCTTTCTCCCAGTTCGCTATCCATCGAGAAACATTTTTATGAGTTGGGAAACGACTGGTTGCCAAAAAAGTTGGCAAAGCTAACCTGAAACTGAAGGTACGGAAGGTACAGAGTGTGTTCCTGATCCTCAACTTTTTTTTATTTACACTGGTGCTCTCTTTTGAAATAATGTTGGC
>NW_016178245.1:0-7981 GCF_001687245.7 Rhagoletis zephyria
ACAAAAGCAGTTTTGATTTATTACATTGAATGGATGATAAAGTTGTTCGCTACTCAGGAAGTGGAACAATAAAATATATATTATAAATGTATATTATAAATGTATCGCAATAAAGTCAATGAAACGGAAAGGAAACCGCTAGTGCATTTTCAGAGTTTGAATCTTTTCTATTTCAACTTACTAGTCGGAGAAAGGCTCTTCCTTAGAATACATCACAGGCAGAGACATCCTGTAAGCAGAAGAAGATTGCGAATGTTTGGCAATACATTCTTTCAGAGCCTTGCAGAGATCTCATCGATTGGCATTCAAGAATACTGAGAAACCACACCCTCCCAGCAATGAGTTCTGCGTTGGATTTGGGACCCGCCATGTCAAAACCACTTCCAGTGAAGAGTTTTCAATAAAGCCTCGGATGAAATCCCCCTTTTGATAACGACCATGGCACACCTTTAAAGTAATACGATTTGAGGGCATGCACCGGGAATGTCGGGACCCTTAATGGGGAAGGTGCCCCTGCCCGGCTGGTCGATGCTTCGTAAAGACAAAAGCTGACATCTCCACCATACAAGAAAAGAGATGGACGGAGCAAGGCAAGACACATGTAGGGCTTTGCGACGTTTACTACAGTTTCCGCAGAAAAGAGCGCAAATTCCGAGGCCCACACATTGACTCGGACCACTATCTTTTTGCAGCCGAGATAAGCACTCGCCTCTGTTCAGCAAAGAATGTGCGTCCAACGATGCAAGGAAAGCTCAACGTCGAAAAGCTGGGGTCTCAGCAGACAGCCACAGTATTCGCCACTCGACTCTCACACCTGCTCTCCAAGAGCACTCTTCAACAAACAGAAATATGCAAGCAGTAGAGCCACATTACCAACTCATTACATACCGATGCCTATGAAGTAGTCGGGTTTCAGCGAGCCCGAAAGAACAACTGTTACGATGAGGAGTATCAAGAAGCTGCAGAGAAAAAGGATGCCGCCTACAGGGCCACGCTGCGATCTGGCGCACCTCGAGCTATGTGGGACCGCATAGGGAACTGAAGAGGGAAGCGAGACGTATTTGCAGCAATAAGAAGAGAGAGGCTGAAATACGTGAGTGTGAAGAGCTTTAAATGTTGGCCGACAAGAAAAGCGGCCGAAAATTTTACCAGAATAGGTGAATTAAGAAAGGTTTCAATTCCAGAGCGAGATCTAGCAAGACCAACAATGGCAACCTAGTGACTGATGTCCAGAACGTACTTAAATTATAGAGGGAACACCTTTGCACCCTACTGAATGGTAGCAAGACGGAAAGTTGAGGAGAAAACGAACCCGAGCCCCTAGTCTATGATAACGGAATCGATGAACAACCTGACTATAAAGAAAGCTTACATAGAATGCATGTCTCTTTTTTTTCAAATTCCTTATATGCCTTCTATCTGCAAAGCAATTAAGTACTCGAAGTTACATCTACTATTTTTCAGAGGCGGGGCGCACTCAGAAGAAATTACCGAAAAAGGTGGTTGTCTATAGTACCACAACGATAAAAATTTCCGAGCCATTTTACGCTATCGTGCAGAAAGCGTCGATAATCTCAAAAAGGCCTGATGTCCTTGGCTAACAATGCGACTAACACCAGCACGACAACCCAAAAGGAAATTATTGAGAAGTGCTATGATTTGATTCTCACGGAAAAAATCAAAAAGGTAAACGAAGCAAAATGTTTCGCTGCGTATTTGAGGTCTTCAACAAAAAAGCAGCTTCGTGAAGACTTTTTAGAATTTTAAGTAGTCAAAGACGTTTGTGGAGAAGGCCTAGCAACAACTATCAACAAGAATCTTTCGGAAGTAGGCCGTACAGACATGATAGAACCCCAGCGATGAGTATTGAATTCCAAGGAGCCCAAGCACTGTGCAGCACACAGTTTAGACTTAACGGTGAATGCAGCTTGCCATGTAGCTGGCATCAGGGAGGCGCTGCGGACTATTATAGCGTTACATGATTATTTTCGATGGCCAAAAAATGTGGGGATGGTCACAATTTTAAAAACGTGTTTGATTCACTTGAGGTAAGCGGCATTTTGACATTAAACTACATACAATACAGTATATTTTGCTTTGCTGCCTTTATGCTTAAATGCACATTTAAGATACCTATCCCAAAATGCGCATCAGCGGCATTATTTTTAACATTTATAAAGAAACTGCTCCGATAGATGCATTCAATAATAACTGCGCATTAGCGATACCTGCCTTAAAAATTGTGCAACTATTATCAATTATCAAATAAACTATTAGGTTTACCTGCACTGGCTCTAGACTTACCCAAATTTTGCAAGATTTTATTTATTTTGGCAGAACAATGAAGATGGCTATCATTTATGTATCTATCTGTAAGAGTTTTTAATCAGAAAATCCTAGAAGATTGTAGTGAAAACATTGTGGAAATATTTGTTTCTAAATTCTTTGTGTATTTGAAGCTTGACTATATTTTAATTAAAAAATTGATATTTGAGCCAGCGATGGCAAAATAGTGTCATTTTTGGTACTTTCATTCACAGAGGTACTTTCGGCACAATTCATTCAGTTTTGGCGCAATGATAAATTATAGAAATTTAGCATAACAAGCCAATATATAACACCGTGCGACAAAAACAAAAAAAAAAAACGAAGCTATGGGCCAAATATAGTAAAACTGCATTTTTAATTTCTCACTCTGACGGCAGGTCTTTTTCCAAAGAACGTTGAAATTTTAACCCAAACGAGAGAGAAATTTGAAATGAGGTTTATTTCTCCTTACTGAAAAAAACGCTTAAAATCGCCAACCTGGGAAAACCGAGAAATTAATTTTCTATATAGTCCAGACTTTCAGAAAAACTTGGTTTCATCAATTCCCCAGCCGACTGCCGAATAATGTGATTCTATGAATTAATAATTTTTATATTATTTTAGTAGCCCACTTGCAAAGTGCTCTATGTAAAATTTTTTTCGATTTTTACTTTTTGGTGGTTAACGTACTAGTATTTAAAGTAGTTTCATCTCCACTAACAATACAGCGCAAAATGCTTATAGGTATATTCTGAAATAAATAGCATCAAATGTTAGCTACTCTAGCAAAAGTCGCTATAATACTAACTGCATGTATGTATATACATATACACTTTCAAAAGTCGCTACAATATTTATTGTACGTATTTATACAAGTTAAAAAGTCTCCACCTTCTGATGAACTTAGAACACTGCAAGAAAACGTGGTACATAGTATCGGTACCTAGTGGAAGACATCGTAAAAAAAGACGCAGACCAATCTTCATGGAAGAGAGAACGCGAAAAGCTACAAAAAGCTAGCTATGTAAAAGTTACGGTTTCAAAACTCGCTATATTAATTTTTTATATATAAAATTTGTAAAAACTACCATACTGCGATTTTGTTTTTAATGTTATTAGGCTCTTATTTGTCCAAATTTTCAGATAATAAAAAAAGATACAATTTGGATTTTACTTGTTGTTATAGACGTTTTTTTTTTAATTTATGGCATACTATTATGAAATCACATAACGCTGTTTGCAAGTGGACTACTCATTTCAGTGTACTTTAAAAAGTACAATTTTTGAAAATATATTCCTCTTAAAAGGCCTTAACAGGAAGCAATTCAAATTTGGTGGTACTTTCACCTCCTTTTCGGCACTATTTTCGCAGTCCATTAGGCGCATTTTGAAATTTTGAAATTCCATCCCTGGTTTGAGCCCGAAACCCACCCATACCTCCGCCCATAGACCGATGAAATCTTGGATTTCGGTGCTTGGTCCGATTTAGAAAATAATGTCTCTAAAAACGTCAACAGTGGTAAATTATGACATTTTATTTTTCAATCTACTGATTCGCACGTTAATCCTGATGAATTTCTTTAATTTCGCGCATTAAAATTAGAAAAGATAAAACATGTTCACTTACAAATCACACCCCTGACTTTTCTAATTTATATCCCTTCAATATTGCGAATTGCTTCTAATTGGCAGAAACAGATTGCAGCAAACAATACTCAAAAATTATCACGCTGTGTCCAGGAGCAGGGTATGAAGTACGCCGCATGCCGTGGTGTCGAACATAATCGCTGCCAATTTTAAAAACAATTAACACAATCTGAGTGCAAATTGTCGAACTATAAAATATAGAGAAAATTGAAGGGAACGATTTATGTATGACCACTGTCCAATACATGCACCACTTATGTGCATGTGTATGTACCTGTCTATGTAGAAAGCGCCCACACAAAAGAAATTAAAACAAATTTGCAATTTGTCCTGCAGCCTGCATATTCGTGCAACAAATGAAAATTGTACGGAACATTTTATGGCCGAACTCACCCGCCTAACGAAATACATACGTAAAATTAAGTACTATAAGGAAAAACAAAACGGAACGACACATGCCGAAATTTTACAGTACACAATTGTATTAACAGCAAAAGATAATAAAATTGCCAGCAAATTTGGATCTCCATTGATGCATTGCAAGCAGGTAATCGGCCTTTATGAGGGTAGAATCGCCGGCGCTAGCATCGAAAACAATGCCTTACTTGCTCGTATTGTGCGGCAATCAGCAGGCAGTGAGCCGGAAATGTCCATTTACCGGCCGAACATTCGGAACTGCTTTAACTTTTCCTAGCTACAAATTTCTGACTCGAATGAAAATCTATTGAGTTGATAAAATGTTTAAATCGTTTAATGTACAAATATGTACATGCATTTGTGGTTTCCCATTCAAATTATTTGCAAAGGTGTTTGAGTGCTATTGTCCAACACAACACCCCTACTCCTTGTGTGTTAAATGAGTGCATAAATGATTTCTCTTTTATGATAATAGTTCCCCGCATTAGTTTTAATTGATATTGTCGGATATATGTATGTAGTTTTGGTTGCATGCCAACCTCATCGTATACCTTAACGCCTGCAACGCACGAGCGCACATGCACCGAATANTCTTTTATGATAATAGTTCCCCGCATTAGTTTTAATTGATATTGTCGGATATATGTATGTAGTTTTGGTTGCATGCCAACCTCATCGTATACCTTAACGCCTGCAACGCACGAGCGCACATGCACCGAATATTGCACCACGCGCCCTCACTTGTAACACCTTTAAACGGACTTTCATTTAGGAGCAGCGTGTACGTTCATTATTTTGTCACCGAAGCTAACACCCTTCACTTCGATTTTCTACTGTTCCACTCGATTGGCTTTCGCACGGGCCATCGATCTACTACCTTCATTATTTCCTATAGCCTTCACCATCATCGCCTCTTTCACAACATGACAACATGTGTTCAGCCTGCCCCCCAAACTAAACATTTCTGTCAGCCTATCAATTTAATTTGTGGCCAATTTTATTGACTTGCACATCAACCGCAAACGCAGTCAAAAGCGGAAGCATTCCATGAGGGTGACCAGCAACCGTTGACCACAGCTATGTCCAGTCAGCCCATTTCACACTCATTAAAATAATTGGTACGCTTGTTTTCGATGATATTTTACATCCAATTAATTGAAATCCTCTTTTCTATCTCTTTCATCCGGCATTACCAAATTCAATCGAGTGATATGACAATATGAGAATGAAGAGTGTTTATCTTAGCCTAGCATTTGTTTTTCAATGGATTCTTTCATGGCTTTAATTCACATGCTGGCAAGATTTATCGTGATTTAAATGTATATTATAATTAGCCGACAAGATCTAAGCCAAATAGAGAACGCATTTGTTATTTTTTAGCCAGTCCAGAACAGTCTTGCCAGAAAAAAATTTCTAGCTAAAAAGAGCTACATAATACTAATAGTAGCTCAAATGAAAAGCTAAATTGTTTTTAAGTTGCTTTTACATTTTCGGCAATTTAAATAAGAAATAACGAATTTTATAAATTTAAGTGCTGGAAAAAAACTTTTACACCGAAAATAAGGTGCATATATTTTAAATTCATTGCTACGGCAATTATAACACTTATATGTATGCATATACTTATATAAACTAGGCGATGAACTAAAACTACTCTACAAACTGTTAAAATCTGCAATTTCAGATATTTGAATTGACCATAAAAACTCGGGTTACGAATCGTTTTTTCTGAGAAGCTTTCTTTCCTTCTCTCCTTAAGGTAAAGAAAAAGGACTTTCTTCTAATTAATTTTTGAATTCTTTAACTTAGATCCAAGTGTTTATGTCTGTATTTTCTCGTAAATTCAAATGTATGTTTTTCCGCTGTATTAAGAAGTGTGTAATTTTATCAATGTTTACGATTTCGATTTCTTTTTTGTACCGTGCCCGCCTGAGAGAGAATATTCCGTCTGAGCTTATCGGAGCTCGAGTTACTGCCCGGCATAGTTTGTGTGCTCCCGCACACGTTGTAGAAACAAATCGACCAACTTGACCATTTTCCATTTGTATTAAGAATAGAACTTTTCTAAATGTTAATCGAAATAGAATAACATGAATATATAGAAAATAGCCTGTACAATGAAATTACAGATTTTTAATGTTAATATACTACCAAATACAACTAAAACTTTCTGGAGGTAAAAAAGTGCTAAATAATTTTGAAAATAGCTGAGAAAGGAGCTAGGAGCTAAATCCCAATTTTCGGAGATAAAAAGGAAAATAAAGATCTAACTAGGAAAATAATAAGCTAAGCTTAGCTCCAGAAGCTCTCAAATGGCAACACTGGTTCAGTTAAATATATTGGTACTAAAAGCTCCAATGACAAAAATTTAAAAATGAGTGAGCTGACCAAGTAGCCCACGCATATTTCTGCATTAATGGTTCAACTTAAAAAAAAGTACTGGGTAGCCATTTTCAACGCAGTTATAAATGTTTGCCTGTTGTTTTTGTCATTGCACCTCTAAACTTTGTAAGTCGTAAAGCTTTTGATCGGGCTTCCCAGCTCGATCTGGTGGCTTTTGGCTTCTCATTTCTCTGGGGTGGAAAAGTATGAACCTTTATTTTCAAAATATTTTTCAGCTTGATTTTTACTACTCGTCGTTGTACCTAAATAACTCATAAGGCTTGCTTCCTAACTCTCTGGTAAAATTATTGCGAATTTTTCCTGTTGAGCATTTAAAACTCTATGCACTCACGAACTATAGCGGCTGCTCACAACTTTTAGCTTACTTCTTCAGTTCTCTATAATGGCCCCACATGGCTGGCGTTGCGCCCGATCGCTATGTGGCCCGCTCTGTGGCAGCGCTCTTGTGTGTTCTCCAAGTGCACATAAAATATCTTCTTGGATGTTTCGCCCTTCTCTTCCGTCGGATCAATGGCGCAAATGAACGAGATGTTAAAGAACCTCGCTTCCATACGGATTGTGGCTAGGACAGAACTCGGCGACGGAGTCTCCCTCCCACCACAAATCCAACACCGAATTTGCGATCCTTTACGTGGAAGCTGTAGTAGATGTCGCAAGGCCCTACGCATTCCCTGCATGGCAGTATTGTCAGCTGTAGTTGTTGAGAAGAAATCAACCAGCTTGTCGAAGACATCTTCCCCATTAAGGGCCCGAACTTTCCAGGTGCATGCCTACAAATCGTATTCTTTAAACGTTTGCCGTGGGCGCCATCAAAAGAGGGAAGCTGTATCATCCGGGGATTTGTTCTAATTTTTCATTAAAGCCGGTTTTTACGTGGAAACTTGTACGGAAAAATTATATTTGCGCAGGGAAAAGTAGGGATTCTCTTGAGATGCGGTAGAGATATTTTTTTTTTTTCATTTATTGGCATCACTGCTCCCAAATACTTCGCGCTAGAATATAGATTGAGCATCTTACGATCTAGCGACGGTGCTCTGAAATGGGGTATTCTGTTTCTATTTGTGAATAGCATACATCTGGGTTTACACTTATCCCGGTTTACGTTGCCCAAGCGTGTAACTTTCCCAGTGCTCTTTCGAGCATTTCCCTTACAGTTGAGAGGAAAGGGCCCATAACCGCCAGCACCACATCACTGGCGTACGCCACA
>NW_016178248.1:0-7981 GCF_001687245.7 Rhagoletis zephyria
GCAACCAATTTGGCGCGGTAATGCAATTTTTAATGAAGAAACTTTACAAGTTACTCAACTCAGTGCTGGGTTTTAAATAGATCTTTGAAAGCACAAATGAGACTAAATATANAAGAAACTTTACAAGTTACTCAACTCAGTGCTGGGTTTTAAATAGATCTTTGAAAGCACAAATGAGACTAAATATATACTTAGAAAGTGGGTGCATTAAGGTTGGCTCATTTCTTGGTAAATTATTAGGTATCATAAAATATCGAACGACATACATTAGTAGTAGGTATATACTCAGTTTGCTTCGGATCCACCAAGGAACAATAATATTACTTGGCACGATCATGCAAGAGTAGGATTTGCCAAGGTATCACGGATTGAAGGACTTTAATGTTTTACATAAGAGTCGAAATATCCGAAGAGGTTACACTAGAGTGTTCCAAAAATCCGTGTTTATATTGAAAAAATATACCATTTATTATTTCGAAATCAAAAAAATATTTAGAGGTCGCTCAGGGCGCACAAAATATTCTCCATGTATTTTTTTTCAATATTTTTCGATCGGAAAACTCTCTTTTGTCTTCAGAAAAATTCCAATAATACTACCCAATTGTTTATTTTAAAATCTTTTAATACTAACTATTTTTTTGGGTCCCCCTTTGCATTTTTTAAGCATTCTGGGGGACCCATAAAAAATAGTTAATATTAAGAAATAGCTTTTTTCAGATATAAAATGCATGGAAAACTTTGAGCGCTTTGAGCGACCAAAAAAAAAACAGCTGTGTATTTTTTCGGTATAGAACAATCCAAGGGAGAGCTTCAAAATTTTGACTTTTTTTGCACAGCCCTAGTGTATAGACTTAATATTCAGCGCCACTATGTTACTATTTGCTTATACACCTTTAACACTTAATATGTAAATGCGTATTATATGTATGTGTTTATTTATACCTACCTTAGTTTATAAATATGTATATATGAATTTGCTTATTTCGTACTTAACTACTAAGTTAGTAGAAAGTAAGAATCGAAGGTGTTTTCAAAAAAAAAAAACGTCTTGTGTACACCCAATATAGTAGATTTCACACCTTAAATCAAAAAGAGTCACAACTCAAAAAATACCAAATCTTCAGTAGAGCCAAAAAACGGTTGATGCTGCGGCAGCGACGCATGCAAAACAAAATGAGTTTTAATAGTATTTTTCCAATTAAAAGAGATGGTGATGAAGAAGAATTTTGGCGGACTTAGGTATAGGGTCCTTCGACCGTTTTGTGGAAAAAAATAAATATGGAAATATTTTGAGTTGTGACTTTTTTTGATTAAGGGTGCGCGGTACTTGTATTTCAGTTTGTAAATATCCGCCTGCTGTATGGTGCCAAAACTTACGCATTTATTCTAGTTGTACATACATATATGTATAATTACATATATGTATAATTGGATTTGTTGTAGTTTTGTTACAAATCACAAGTTTAAGCGTAGAGGGTTGTTACAATTGTATTTGCACCTAAATTGTGTGAATACACACCTACATAATTCCAAGCGTTGAGACATTGCTTGGTACATCCACCTGCTTTAGTAATTATTTCGCAGGTAAATTTTTGAGCGACGGGACATTTCAGGAGCGCGGAGCTGATTTTTTGATACCCAGCCGCCGACAGAGTTAGTGAACTTCCAACCCTTCAAACACATTTGCTACAGGTTATATTGACCAGTTCATTTGTATTTGTAATGTTCATTGTAAACTCTCTCTCGAATAAGGCTTAACATAGTATGTTTTTTAAAGCCCTACAATAAGGAATGTTGGTATTATTAAATTTTTTTTTCTGTAATCCACATAACTCCAACTTTATTTTAAAAACAGTTTGCTGGGTTATTTTTTTTTTCATACATATATTTGTCTTCAGATGTTGGTGAGTTCTCTTGCTTGTGAAACTTTATTCGTAAGTACCATAGCACTTCACAGTTGTCTGGTTTGTATCAAAGATCTTTGTATTTTCTCGCTAGATTACAAATCGCTGTAGGTTCTTGTTCTTATGCGGGAGTTATCTCTAGCAATTCTCTTATATATATAGAAGCACAATAATTTTCTGTTGTGTTTGTTTGGACTAGCCCACTAGTATTTTTGTACATACATACATATGAGTACATATATACGCTTTCGTGCGACTTGAATACGATACATACATATGCATCTCAAATACATGGCATTCATGAGATAGTTAACTCCTAGCAGAAAAGTTTAATTAATTTCTATTGTCTGGGTATTAAAAGGAAAGTTGTTTGTGCATCTATTACCTATGATTATTTGCATCTAATTTTAAGATGATTGCAATGCTCAGGGTTATTATGAATAGATGATAAGGGATAATAATGAAACGTTGCTTTGAGTTTAGCAAATAACTATTTGCTTGTGGTTGCTGACGACGTAATAATTGAGATAATAAAGTCTTAAATATTTAGATGAAAATACTTAACTATTTTTCTGAATAAAATTTTGTAACTTTAGCCTATTTCTCAAAGTATAATTGAGTAAAAAGATACATTTGGCTTAAGATATCAAAACTTTTTACTTAAGACACCGTGCCACAAGCAAAAAAAAAATTTCAAAACAAAAAAAAATTTATATACTCACAAAACTATGGGCAAAATATAGTAAAAATGCGTTTTCACTCTGACGTCAGGATTTTTTTCAAAGGACTTTGAAATTTTAAAGATATGATTAATTAAGAAAATTATAAAGGAATCAGTGCAGTGTAGAATAACAATGTGGGTAAATGAGAGATGAAATTCTCTAGAATTTAAAAACAATAAAGTTTTTTGGTTTACAAGGACGAATAGGTACAGAAAATGCGCTTTTAATAAATTTAATGTTTTTAGGTTAATAAAGTTTGCAGGACGAAATTAGATGATGAGGTGGTGCGTATAATTAGTCCTCAAACAATAATTAAAAAATTTCAAGGATATTTAGGACAAAATGTGTAAAGGACATTTTCCATACCCATTCGTCCTTATGCACCAAAAAAATTATTCTGTTGCAATTCTACAGAATTTTCTCTTTTATATGAAACCCTTATTTTTATCCTACACTGCACTGAATTTTTTGAATAATTTTTTAAAATAATCATATTCTTTAAATTTCAAAGTCCTATAAAAAAAATCCTGACATCAGAGAAGAAACTATGTACGCAGTTTTGCTATAATTTACCAATAGTTTCGCGAATATATTAATTTTTTTGTGTGGAAAATTTACTGTCGCACGGTGTTATGAACCGTTCTTCCAAGCTACTTTAATTTTTGTGTAAAAAAATTTAAACTTTAACAAGGAAAAAATATCAGATATTTTGTTTTTATTTTTTCTGTTCTTTTGCGAAAAAAATCAAGTTAATAGCTGATTAAAATAGATGTATAAGAAAATAATTAGTGAATGGTCAAATAAAAATATGCAAAATTATTTGTATGGAAAAGAAACAGGTAATAATGTTACTCATACGCCATATCGTACAAGGCCCTGCGCCCTATGAACGACATACTCGTATCTACATAGATACATTAACATTTTCCATGTTAAAGTTTAATTTGTTTTTTTCTTTTTTTTGAAAACAAATGTCGCTTACGTTATTTTGGCGGTTAGCGCTCGAAATACTTAAGAGTTTATAAAAAAAAAAACTCTTTCGGCAAGGACAAAAACCAAACATAAACATTAATAAAATTGCTTGCAACTGAATATAAATCAGTGGCTTCTCCAACTATTTTTAATTGCATTCGAAGCAAACCCTTTTTCGTTTATATTTCCTTTGTTAAAATCACATAAATTACGAGTACGAGGCTATTGTGAATTTTTCTTTCAGATTATCTGCAGCGCTATTGTTCGGCGTTGAAAGCTGACACTTTTGTAAAATGCTTAACAGTCGTTAAATAGACCACAAAGTGACAGCTTTAAATGCTAATGAGTTTTTAATTACACACGCAGCCTTGTAATGAAATATTCGTATTTTTGTGCAGCTACTCCTATCTTCAAATGGCAAAGCATATGCAGTTATACATACATATGTACATATACTAGTATGTAAGTGCCTACGTATGTATGTATTGTATATATGTACGTGCGCCACAAAGTACTAAAAAGTGGTAATAAATTAAAAAAAGAAAAAATCAATTAAGCCACATTGCGGAAAATTCTTTCCAAGTGCATACTTTGGTTTAACCCAGCTGCTGAATTTGTTGTTTTGCTTAAGAGCGTCTCAGTGAAAATTATTCCAAAGTTGTTAAATTATTTTTTTAAATTCTATATATGCGCACATTGTATATTATTTTATTTTATGTTATTGTAGTTATCGCCTAAGGCAAATGGAGCGAGCATCCGGCTCTGTCGACTGCAGCCAACAACAGCTTTGAAGTGTCTGCTCTTATTCTTTACCAGTCGCCTGCAGGACACTGACACTTCTGTTATTCAAGTGTGCCATAAGTGTTGCCATGTAATGCCTGCTGACTTGTATTTTAATGTTTATTTGCTTTAAAAAATATTTAGTGCCAGTATGTAGAAGGAAAACAATATACCATCAGTTGGTTAGAATGTTCCAAAAGGAATTAAATCTTAGACTGAAATTACATAGGTTATAATACATTTGGATAAGGCCTATCGGAGGAAGCATTACAGCATGAATTCTGATCGGTCGATTAACGGCAAGAGCTTGCACCAGAACAAGAGATGTGACTTGTTCGGTATAAATAGCGCACTTTCCCAACGAAGCTAAACCCGTAGCTCTAACATTAAAGAATTTTCCATTTGTAGACAGCCTGCCCGCTGCTATGTTTTAGCGGAAGATGCCCCTTCTACTTTTTCACCTTTGATCCTTCCGTTTATAAGTTTTTAGTGCCATGCTTATAGAGCTCCGTCCAGTCCTCCGTGGATGGTTTGTGGTTGACGAAGCCTCCAACCGGGCTCAGAGTCTTCGTGCCGTGATCGGGTCGGCTTGAAAAAAAAAGGTTTCCTGATGGTATCGTAATCTACCTTCGACGGGAGCCTCTAGCGCTTGCATATTGCCTTTTGCAACAATATGAGGCTGCCGATGCCTTCTTTACACTTTTTCCGATACTCGCTTTGTAAGGCCGAGGCCACGCAATGAGCGGCAAAACGGCGAGCGACTGAGCTGCGTAATTAAAACATTTTGAAGTGGCCACGCACTGAGCAACATTTGAAAGGACTTATATTTTCTTGTGAAAATTGTGAAAAGTAGGGTTCCGTCTTATTTGGGGCTCCATAAAAACCGCAGCGTAGCTCGGCTGCTAACCTAGCTTAGGGACTGTTTACTTTGTTCTTAGAGGTAGCCAAAGTAGTTTCCTATGAATATCAGTACTACCAGTGTTTAGGCCGTCAGCCTAAAGATTTTCATTCATTTGTGACCCGCCCTAGTGTTGGCATATAGGCGCATGCACACACATATACATATGCACACCAATTATGATTAGCTCGCGCCGTTAACTGACGTTTCCCGCCGGATAATAACCTATCGTTAAGTTTCCCCTCAATATCGGTGGTTGTCCGGCGGTCCGATTTAAAATCCCGCAAATCCTTAAGATCACTTCGGTTCAGAAGATCAGCGTGAGCACATCAGCTACCAAGCCACTCCCGTCCAAAGGTATTCAAATATTGTATTATTCAACATTTATATATATATATATATCTATACTGAAATAAATCGACTCTTGATTGAATTCACCATTAACATCAAAATATCTTGGTTCTATTTATTTCTTTCTATCATATTTGCACCGCAGCGTAATTCCCAATCGCCCCTGTGTA
This sequence comes from Rhagoletis zephyria, assembly GCF_001687245.7. Classification (NCBI taxonomy): domain Eukaryota; kingdom Metazoa; phylum Arthropoda; class Insecta; order Diptera; family Tephritidae; genus Rhagoletis; species Rhagoletis zephyria. The sequence continues at coordinate 5,798 of NW_016178248.1, forward strand.
ATCATTTGGTCCTTCGAGCCGGATATTTACGGCTATGTACATTCACTAGACGACCAAATCGTCTAGGGGGGCCGGTATGTTTAGGCGCGACTGCTAACACCGGGCGCTATGTACTGCTGCATGTGCAAAAATTTCCTTCNTTCTGCGGACTCTGCATGGCTTACAACCATGCGGAGGTGGTAATAGTTGATTACCATTGGCCACAGTGCCTACCCACTACTTTTTGGTCCAATAAATATTTTTTTATATACATACATGCAAACATACTGGTCTCCCCTCTCACTGAGTTATACAACCAGTTATCAACCTGGAAGACCACTCCATAATCCCCTTTCTACAAAGTTTCCAGCAGGTCGTTGACGCAAAAGTCCAAATTAATGGTTGGAGTTTTCATCACTTTTCTACTACATACATACTTGACAAGTTCGAGTTTTATTTATTTTGGGGAAATAGTTCACAATTGTGTCAGGCAGAATGTCATTGAAAGACCAATTTCCTTTTCCTTCTGCGCGAAAGACTGCTCTATAATATTTATAGCTATGTTTAGAGCTGAACGAGCTGCACTTACAGAACGGATGCTGATTGCATGAAGATCAATCAGTCCCTCAAGCGAATTTAAGAGAAACGAGGAGAGACTGAATGATCCAAAATCCCTGGAAGACGCATGTGAGACCTTGTATGCCTTGAAGGAAACTCTGACCACCATCCAAGGTTCTAAAATTGTGTAGAACTTTGTGAAATGTAGCTTCTACTTTATCTCCTTAAAGAGCTTAAAGAGGAGTCAACAAACGGCGCAAATTTCTACAACTGAGGTGGCATGATGCCGTTGGCATCTTAGTTGAAAGAGTTGATAACGAAAAGCAGGCGGCGATCAAACAAAATTTTATAGGTGCTGCCTACCAAGTGGACCTGCCCGATTTCAAATAATTCGAAAATACAGCTGCATATTGAGTGAGCTCTTCCTTCATTCCACAGGTACCTTAAAGTAGCGGGACTCCTAGAGAGGATTCATGACTACCCTACACGTTTTAGCAGAAGTCTTCGAATGTTTGCTTAGAAAAAAAATGATTATATAAGGAGCGACCCCAATAAGAAATGCGGCACTTGAGATAAGAAAAAACCAGGGTGAGATCAAGGACCTTCTCCGTGTTAGCCATTAGCAAGCGGGCACATTTTCCCGATTGCAGAGCAGAGTCCTCTACCCTTGGGTTCCTCAAAGATACCATGTTCGAAAGTGCAAAAACGTTTTGAAAATGTGACGAGTTTTTCGTGCAAAACCAGAAATAAAAATTGCCTTTTTTAGCCTTGAGCCGAAGCGTTTTTGATCTGTGAACATTCTTTTCCCTATATCAAAGGAGTTTATTATTATTATTTTATTACCATTCCAAGTGAATCATATATTAGTTTATTTGTCAACTCAAAATCGATTTTCCAATTGCGCACTCAAATTTGCAACATTTTTCAACATCAAATAGTCTAAATACTTCACTTGCACAAGTGGCCATTCTTAATAAAGTGAACCGAGCAGCTACCGTTGGCTGAAGTATTTAGGCTGCCTGCAAAATGTTGGCAAACCTGAGCCGGCAGGTGCAATCGCTGAAGCGGCGCAGCAATAAACGTTGGAAAGTACTTGCACTAAATTGCATATTTTCCGCGAAACGCTTTCAAATCGCTCTTTTTGTAATTTAGGAATATTATTATTTTTTTCTCTATGCTGTAAGCGAGCTGTGACCCAAAATGGAGGTCAACTGAGTGTGGCAATGCGACGCAACGCCAACAAACAAATAAATTTTCTAAAAAAAAAAGTACATAACAAGTTGAGCGAAATTCGAAATGCTTTTACGAGTATGTAGTATGCACAGTTGAAAATTCCTATGCAGTCGAGTAAGCGCTTGCAAACATACGTACATACATACATACATACATGCAATAAAAATTGAAGTGCGCTTGAAAATTAGGTTAACAGGCAATTTAATGCGACTGGCCATGAGTTTGCTGAATTGAATGTTTGGAAAATAGTTAAGAAATAAGAAAAAATGTTGTGATTTCTAACGAAAGTTTAAGTCCAATCGAATGATGAGATTTAAAACACTTTTAACTGGTAAACGCACTAAAAAATATTTCACTAAAACTTAAACTTTACGCAAATAGAAGTATTTTTTGAGTTTGCTTTGCATTCGTACG
>NW_016178249.1:0-7980 GCF_001687245.7 Rhagoletis zephyria
ATGCATGAAAATCCTAACCTCAAAAAAATCACCCGTTATATATGTATAGACAGAAGTAGTGGAAACCTTCGTGGTAAAGTTGAGCTTAAGCCCTACCGGTCTCCGCCTATGTTTGCAAAAATGATATATCTACACATATGTGTATTCAAAAACATATTTTACGAATTTCAGCGCCAGCTACAATCCTATACAAAATATATATCTACAAGAAGATATTCAAATATTTACCTACATACATACATACAACACAAGTGCATATACGCCACACTAACTTACACCACATTCACCGTCCGCAATCGTAATTGCGTATTCAAGTCAGGTTCTAAAGCCAAATCCACACAAAAGCTCAACACGTTCCAACATAAATACATACATAATGAAACAGAAGAAATTCTTCAATTTGTTGACGTTGGCCCAGACGCTTATCTATCTTTCGGCTGTTCTGCATGGACATCTGTTGCCGCTCGAAGTGCATTTTAGCTCTGCTCAACAGGTGACTGTTGTCAAGTGGCGTACGGTGGTACATACATATGTATATGTATGTATGTATGGAATATGGCAGACTATGCGGCAGTGACACGCACAAATATACTTACGTTTGTTGTTGTAAGCGTGCAAAAATACTGCCTATACATACATACATACACTCATCAGAATATGTTACCGTACAGTGTTGATGTTTTTCGTAAAAAATGAGAATTTTGGTGAAAAATTTTCGAATTTTTCTACATTTTGTAAAAACTTTGAATCATTAATTTATATGCCATTTGATGCAGAATGAACTATATGTATTTCTATTAAAAATTAACCAAAAAAATTTATTACGAAAAACTTGCAAATATTAAAAAAAAAAATAACACTGTACGGAAACATATTCTGGTGAGTGTATGTATGTTGCGCCATAATAAGTATTGGAAATATGCAATAAAGCTTCCTGTCTATTAAAAATATTTTGTTAATGTATATGCTTTTTTTGAATTTGTATTTGATGTACATGTGTATGAGTGTATGAATGAATTTTTCATTCCTTGAATTCATTCAATTGTATGCACTTGCATATACTTACGTTGTCATTTTGCAAATATTTGTTTAATTTCTATTAAGTTATTGGCTTAAAGTAAAAGAAAAATAGGCAACTCGAAAAGTATCTAACCAAAAGACGAAGCTTTTATAGAACAAAATGTACCAGAAAAGAGATAGCTCTCTGAAGGATCGATTCATTAACACATACTACCTAGTTTATACCTATGTATGTATAACGTTTTAAAGCTACGATGGGCAGTTACTAACTTTTTTTCGCGAACTAGTCTTACACGGTGCTGCAAAAGAAATGGCTGCATGTACTTTTTATGGAAGAACATATCTAAAACGTAATTTTAGCACTAGCAAAATTTGAAATACGCCCCAAAATCTTAAGCTGTGATGAAAAAACTGGAGAAACTTAAGAACTGAAGAAGAACTGAATTTGAAAAATTTTAGTAAATCACAATGAATACTAGATTTCTGGAAATTCTTTGTTTTTCTAAAATTTTGAGAATTGTAGGAATTTTAACAAATTTTTCTAAGTAAAAGTGTCGAATATACAAAATTGATCAAACGAAATTAAAAGTTTTCGAATGCTGAAAACATTTTCATATATCGTCGTTTTTGAAAATTTAAAATTTCCATAATTCTTGAAGATTCAAAAAATTTTTGGGTGTTGATGTTTTCAAAATTTTCAAAAAATTTATAATTCTCAAACTTTGCTATTTCAATACAAAATTTTGTAAAAGTTCAGAAAAATGGAACAATTTTTGAATTTTTCAAAAATGTTAATTTAGAATTAGAATTTTAGAATTCTATGAATTTTCTATTATTTATACACAAGTGCCATGAACATAAGAATTTTTCGACAATTTGTGATGTTTCACATTTTAGGGTGGATTTTAGAATAAATAAAATTTTAAAAATTTTGGAAAATATAAAAATTTCTAAAATCTCTAAAATTTTGTACATTTCAAAATATTCTCATTTTTACTAGTCTCCCGGGTTTCGATAGTTTTTGAAATTTTGGAGACTATCCTAAAAATAAGAAATCTCAAGAAGATGTTTTCTAAATCAGTGAAAATATTCAAACTTGCTGTGACTTTCATTTCTAGCGAGTAAAAACACTCATATAGTAATAGTAGGCTAGTATATTTCAGAACGAATGGATAAGGATTGAGCCAAGAGCTTGTGTGAGCAAATCCAATTTTTGGCAGCAAATGTCAGTTACGCGGTTTTGTACTTTAAATGACGATATGTAGGTGTTCCCAAACTAAGTCTCTCAAAAGATCTTTCCTAAAGCTAATTAAAAGAATTTCATTTGCATTCTTCTCGCCAATATCCACGATTAAAATGATGCATGAATTCCATATAACTTGGTTTCTAAAAATAAACAAATTGAAATGTCATTTCGAACACACCTTGTGACAAATCGTTTCGTTTTCTACACCTTTAAATTTTTTATTATCTAATTTTTTTTTGGTAGCTTTCCCCAAAAATCTAAAGCAATTGAGCCAACAACTCGAATACATGCATACATACATGCAAACAAGAGGGGCTTTAGCAACAACAACAACAACCGCTAAATATTTGTAATTACTGCTTGCTACAACATTGCGAATACACGCGAATAACATTCAAATTTCAAAACACCTTTAGAATATAAAAACACATAGAAAAGCCAGCACAGGTACAATGGACAGCAGCAGCAAGTAGGAGCCATCTAAAACTTAATCGCAAAGCGTGTCGATGAGTAGGGAAACAGGCGCTCAAATGCTACCAAACAGGCAAATTGTGGACGCAAAGTGTATTCACCTCACAAATCAAACGAATTTGCATGCATACCTAAGTACATACATATAATTTGTTGTAAATGTAGTAGTGAGCTTCCGCTTGGGTTTGTGTATTAAAAAAAATTTGACAATTTCTTTTTATGGTCAGAACTGAGTTAGTAGGGGAGCTAACGGTATATCAGGAACGAATGCTGGACGCAACTTATTTGGTATTTTATGTTTGTGCTTCGCTTAAAATTAGACCAATTGTTTATGGAATTGCAAATCAAAAATGGCGAAAGAGCGTAATAAATATTTAAATTTAGAAAAAGGTGGTTCGGAATGTTGTTAATTCTGTAGAGTCTTTAAAAAATTTAGCAGAATGGACACTGCTGGCCTACAATAAAAGTGTATGTTTATAAGTACATACTTAGCTAGGTACACGTGTGCTTTTCTATGAATTGCAAACATAAATCATGAAATTTGAAATTAAGTTGGGAGAAGAAATTTTGAATACGGTATCGTGTTACATAAAACTTTTCTTTGCCGAAAAAAAATTCGAAAAAACGCCCAGATGTCTTTTGTTATTCTAGCACAAAAGTCTTAGAAGATAAGCTCTCTCATTCACCACTCGTAGTGAAAATCGATTTTGGGAGAAAGCACTTGAATATCCTTTAGCTAGCTTAGCTTCAATAGTCGCAATGGCTGAGTGAACATAGCACAGGAGTGCTATTCGATAGATCCGAGTTCCGAGTGTCGATCATCGGATCTTTTTTTTTAATTGACATATTATTTTTTACAAATGTTTTTTTAATTTACAGATTTTATTGTTCATTTAATTTGTATACAAATTGTTTATTTATATTTTCTTTATTAATTTAACTTTCTTCTAATTTTTAGATATTTTGCTTTGAAAAAGAAAAATATTTTTTTTATTTTATTTAATTTTAAGGAACTTACTAATGTCTTTTTTAAATAAATATATATTTTTTTCTCTTTTAGTTTTATTTTCTTTTAGTTTAAAAAAGAAAAATATTTTTTTAATTTAATTAAATTTGTAGAATTTTTTTTTTTTTTTTGTTTTTCCTTTTATAAATTTAATTTCTTTTTCTATTGTTAATTTTATTTTCTATAATGTTTACACTTTATGTTTTTTAAGAAAAATATGTTTTTATTCCACCTTGATTTTAGCATATTTTTTGTAGTTTTTTGCCTTTTTAATTTAAGTTTCTCTTATTTTTTAGATTTTGTTTTAAAAAATGTTTTTTTTTAATTTTTAAGTATTATATTCTTTTTTTATTTAATTTGTTTTTAAAGAAACATATATATCTATATTATTTTAAATATTATTTGTTTATTTTTGCTGTATTTTTATTTTATTTTTATTTTTTTATTTAAGTTGCTTTTATTTACTAGTTTTTATTGATTTAAAAAGAAAAATATAGCGCTACCTAGAGGTGAAAAGGTGCCAAATCCACTTTTTTAATTGTGTAGGAGATACGAAAAATCGATGTAGATTCGCATTATCTGTCATTCTGCATCAAAATCGAAATTTTGAAAAAAGTGGACTTGACACCTTTTAAATTTAATTTAAAAAAAAACTTATCGCTAAAAGGCCATTAACATAACGCTTAGACCTTCTCGTTAGCCGATCTTTCAATTGGTCTTTCGAAAGACAGTAAAGAGCTTTCGGAATAGTTGGCAGAATTGAAAATTTCGAAAAACTGTGGTGTGTTGAAAGAAAGTTCCCTGTAAATCCGCTGAGAAAAAAAAACTCCGGGATGATTTAGATTTTAAAAGTTTCCCCTTACTTCACGATTGATCGAATATGTTGTGAACGGATCTTTCGACAAAATGTGGTGATTTTTTTTTTTTTTTGAAAATCGGCCTTGCTCAAAACGGTTGGAGTGGTCTTGAAGTCTTGGTAAAAAAATATTTTTTTTTGGGTGACAACACTGGTTATTATCTCTCAAGAGAAGAATTAAAATTTGCAATCAATCAAATGACGATCATCTTAAGCTTCTTAAAAATAAAAATTTACCAAATTCCGGGCTTAAGTAATACACAAACGCACGTAAAAAATTTGTCTTGTTTTATTATTATGATAATAAAAATAGACATAAATAAATTCCACTGTTATAAAATAGTCATTGCAGTTTCGGGTTTATATGTAACTTTAAATTCAATATAGTGTAGCACAAGGCCATAGTACATATAAAATTAAATAAATAATAAAATAAATAAATATATTTATTCTACGTAAAAGGCCTATGAACTATCAAGCAAAACTGAAGGCAGTTCGAAGATGGTCGTCGGTATCCGTTAATGTGGCTGCACCGTTATCAGTACTGCAATTATATGCTTTATATTTGCAATTTTTTTATACTTCAACTTAAATAGTCTTGCCATATCTGTAAATACATACTAAATACATACATAAATATGTACAATAACAAAATTAAATTACTTTTGCACTTCATACAAGCCAAACATATAATTTTGACAACATTCTTATAAAACTAAGTTTCTATTAATTCCTTAAACCTATAATTTTCGTAGTTACATTTATAATAATTTCTGGCAACATTCAATTGTTTTATTTTATTTTCTTTTGCTAATATGTAAACATTATTTTCTCTTTGAAGAAAGTTTTGAAAATTCTCAAAATCATTTACAACAAAAATAGTTATTACTCAACAATAAATTACTATAAATTTATACTACAAATATTCGCTTTATGGAAAACAACTTTAACTACTTTTAGCATACTTTCATCGCAGTTGCGCCGCTCACTGCCACTGCCCATGGTATGCCATGTAGTGTGGATCTTGATTCTGCGGCACCGGTTGATAGCTATCCGTCGCAGCTTCCTCCAATGTGGGATCCGTTTGCAAAGAACGTTTCCAGTAGCTGCCGCCCGATTCGCCACCCCAGTCTTCGCCGTGCTCATCGTAGTGGTGCTGATGGTGTGCATGTTCAACATAGACAACCTGGTATTAGAGAGATTTGTTTGCTTTGAAGTGAGATACACCAAGGAAATACCAAAGATACCCAAAGGATTGTCAGTGTGTGTGTGTATGTGCATGTGTGATGGTGTCAATGTGTTTGCGTTTGGTTGCATTTCATAATGCTTTTGTTTGTTTTTGTTTGCTTGCATGTTTGTAGTGTTGGTGAATGCAGGAGCTCGTCGCTGGTCCCTTTCGGATCTTCTCTCTTTCGATTAAGGATAAGAAAGAATTTTTTCTTCACTAATTAAAAATCATAGTTTTGTTATTAAAATGCCTACAAAAATTGTTAACTGCCTTACCAAAGTTCAGCAAGGCAAGATGGCTCCGAGCCTATATAGATTTTTATTCTAGAATAATTTTTTTTTACAAATGGCCCTAATAGGAATGCGCGTCACACACGTCTATACGTATGAAAACTTTTTTTTGTTTAAGAGAATGTGATAGTAGTGTTCGCAGATATGTATGTATTTAACAATAAAATATATATATATTTGTACTACCAAAATACCTTGTATCTGCGGCAATAAGGAATATCAGCTAAAGCTTTAGTATGATTTGACATTCGCAGAAAATGTGTATGCAGTAACCATTTTAATACTAAATATTGATAAAGTAATGTTAAAAAGATATTTGTGTAGCGTGTACCCCATTCCCTTCAAGTCTCATTAAAAAATTCCTTTCCCTAAAAATGTTATTTGCAGTGTGACCTTAGAATTAAGATTATGGATATTTGTCAAAAAAATCTAAATTTTTACCCTTGTCCAATGTTACAAAAAGCTTTAGTTTGAAGGTTTTTGTCTACATTGGAAATACCCGTTCTATGGGAAAGTTTTTCATGCTACTTATTTAGTACCGAACTTTAGGAGCTTTTCCTTTAACCCTTTCAGTACAAGTGTCCCACTTTTTTATGCATAAAGCTCTTTTTTAGCAAACAAGAGCCAGTTGACCGTGTTTTTTCACAGAAGTTAAAAGTATCCCAAAAATCTATAAAGAATATTGTAAAATATTGAAAACAATTGACTGCGATGGAATTGGGATTCGGAAAAATTTTAACCCTCCACTGCATGAATTATGAAGGAGATGAATAAAAAAATTTAACTGTGAAAAACATGTTGTTTACTTATCAATAAACCTATATGGGAAGAAAAAACAAAATATTATTTCGCCAAGGAATATATGAAAAATTTTATGAAAACAATAGTAAACATTAGGGTAGCGGTGAACTTATTATTTATTGAAACACCATAGGATGTGGGGATTATTTTACAAGACTAGCTTGTGTGTTTCATTAGTTTTCCTTTTTTGCAGTTGATTTACGCCCACACGAGCAGACGTTTTTCGACTATGCACACAAAAGTGAGGGTGTATTTAAATGTGATCTAACCACAAGCAAACCAATTACGTTGCGTTATTCGCAGTTAACATCTCAATGCATTTAATGAGTTTGATACGTTATCGTAACACTCGTTAGGTGGGAAAAAAATTTTCAAAATAGTGACACCATATTTGGCTTCTTATGTGATAGATGGTTAAGGGTTAGTCATAGTTTTGAAATATATTTCGGGAAATAAAAAAACTGATGCCGAATAATGGTCAAATTAACACTTTTATAAAATTTTATTTTTGAAAAAGAATACCCAAAATTAGCAGGTATACAAATTTTTAGATTTTTGCTTTCAACGGTTGATTTTTTGTACCGAAAGGGTTAACGAATATTATTATAATTCAGAATATTATAATATAAATGAATCGCTTGTAGCGTCTGGAATTTGAAAATATCCTTGAAGTAAACTTAAAAAAAACGTTCATTAATTAAATCTGGCGCACCTGATACTCCACATTTGTATTTTTTATATGGTAAGATATTATACTTAACACCAAATAGTCGAATATTTTTAAACTGAATCCAAATTACGTTAGAACAAAATCGTAATACATCAAATCGAATGCACCTCAGAGACAAGTATGCAATAATACTTTTGGGAAAAATTTGTACGTCATCTAATGATCATATTAACAAGATGCTTACCAAACGGGTATATAATCCAAACATGATCTTTTTCTTAAGTCAGGGATCCTAAGTCACTCGTCCCCAATCAATTTAAGGCCAAAGCATCTTTCAGCGTTTGTCTTAAACACAATTTAGAGACCAACTGACTTATATATACGTAAGATTA
>NW_016178252.1:0-4702 GCF_001687245.7 Rhagoletis zephyria
AAATAGGTTTGTGTGAAAGTTTGGCCAACAAACTGATTGGGCTTTATCTTTTTGGATTCACACCTGAAATATTAACAGTGCTGCCAATTTAACTCTTTTCGCGTCAAATCAGGCCTTTTCGAAGTCCATTTAGCGAAAGGAAATTAGAAATTTCGGTAAGCGGGGAATCCAGCTTTTTGAGAATTTTTTTGACGGATTTTTAGCTTATTCCCTTATATAATATAGTACATACATATATATGTATCAATACAATCCCTGAAAGAAAGATTGGTCCAATTGCTCCAAAAACTACAATTGTAGGTCTAGTAGTTTCTTATCTAGACCACAGATAGTCCAAAAATTTAAAGAAATGTAATGAAAAAAGAGGTGGACCCATACTAATGGTTTAGATCCGATCATTGGATCATGAAGAAATTAACGATACTCTAAATTTTTATATGAGAATTAAGGTCGGTTTTGTTTTTTGCTTAAATATTACTTGTTCCGATACCAGCTGCATTATTGGATTATTAATTTTAATTTCAAGTAGTGTTTCAAAAGAAAGCGGGCTTTTATAAAAATCTGGATTTTTTTACTCGGAAATAGTTGGCAGCACTGAATATTAACCACTGACTAATTAGCTTTCTTAACGACGCCATGATTAAATTTGGTTTACCCACTTGAATAATAGGGCTTTGTCGAATGATCACATTTTCAAGCTCATTCCAAATATCGGCTTGTTTTACTTATCGAAACAGTCACTTCGAAAAAAGGGGAGGCAAAGTTTTTTGTGGGTAAACATTTTTTTGAATATCTGAAATGTAAAGAATTTTGTTTTTTCTACATTTTGAAGGTCAATTATATGAAACTTATGAAATAAAGTAAGATACATAATTGGCCGGAGTGCAACCACATAGCTTTTTTTTTTGTATGTACATCAATATTTGACATTTTCTTCTCCGACTTTGTTTTTCAACAGCCGCCTGCTACTTGAACTTTGCCGTTCAACAAATGCATTTGTATGTGCATAAGTGTGTANCGGGTACCCGGGCATTACCCGAATTACCCGGGCACCCGGGTAATACCCGGTTAACCGGGTACCCGGGTATCATCAGCCCTAATAGATATACACTCATGAGCAAAAAAAAACTGGTATTTTGCACATTTTTACCGGTTTTGGCTATTTCTCTTTTGTTCATTTAATAATAATAATAATATAATAGACTAGCGCTTACACATTATGTTAGTGTTTGGCCGAGCTTCTCCTCCTATTTGTGGCGTGCGCCATAATGTTCTCTCACAACCGGGAATATGCAAATCCAAAATTCTAACAGTACTCTTAAAGAAAGACACAACACAGGCATTTTAGCAAAAAATCTGGTCTGGGAATCTGCTAATTCTCCGACGATATGCCAAAGGAAATCTGCTTTGAACCGAGATATTTGTGCATATGGTTTACCTCAACTATACCATCCCATATATGTACACTGGTGCACAGATGGAGCAAAGATGGAGGGTAGTACCGCAGCGGGGGGTTCTTTGGACCTGGTACCAAGCTTTCTATTGCAAATGGCACTTGGTCCATGGTCTTTCAGGCCGAGGTACTTGCAATCTCAATTTGTGCCAGACTGAAACTTAAGAAGGATTTAAACGGCGCCTTTCTAAGTATTTTTTCAGATAACCAGGCGGCCATAAGGATCCTATCGAATAGGATGATCACTTACAAGCTCGTCAAGGAGTTCTTTGACACAATTCACCTCTGGGAAGCAAGGAATAGGGTATTACTAACCTGGGTACCATGACACTGAGGGACCGCCGCCAAATCCGAAAGGAAAGGCTCATCGTCTATACTTGTATAGCCGGAACCGTTTTGTGGGCTTAACTGGTCCTCCTTGAGGCTCATTATCGAAGCGTGGGTAAACTCAGAGCGTAGGAAGTACTGGGGAGAGGTGAGTGGCCTGAGCCAGGCCCGACTTTTCGGTTATTCTTTTGCTAGGAAAGATAAAAACCTCTTGAATAGAACCAACATCAAGAGACTAAGACTGAAATATTTCAGTTCTTCCACAGCCGATGCCCTTAAGGCTAGGAATTCCTCTACGAATAAACTTTTAGCTTTGATAAGGGAAGCTAACAACTTCTTGAACAGTCAAAGTTAGAAACCATCATAGGTATACAAAAGTTCTGAGCTGTCGGCTCAAAGCATCCGTTATGCTGATCATTGAGAGCCTAAAATACTCCCCAGATGTTTCGGGTATGTCTCCTTTATCGTTGCAGTCCACCGCCAATAGAACTTTTAATACTGATTCAAATGAAAGATGTCTATATGTCGGTCCGAGGCCATAATGCAGAGAAACGCTTATTTGTTTGAAGCATTTTTGTACCAGCTGAATCGGACGATATCATTTTCGTAGGCCTGTANACAACAAATGTAAAGAGCTTTTGCTATCGCTATTTTATGAACATAGATATACACTCATGAGCAAAAAAAAACTGGTGTTTTGCACATTTTTAACGGTTTTGGCTATTTCTCTTTTGTTCATTTAATAATAATAATATAATAGATTGGCGATAGGATGATCACTTACAAGCTCGTCAAGGAGTTCTTTGACACTAGCCACCTCTGGCAAGTAAGGAACACGGTATTACTCACCTGGGTACCAGGACACTGAGGGATCGCCGCCAAATCCGCAAAGAAAGGCTCATCGTCTGTACTTGTGGAGCCGGAACCGTTTTGTGGGCTCAGATGGTCCTCCTTGAGGCTCATAATCGAAGCGTGGGTAAACTCAAAGCGTAGGAAGTACTGGGTAGAGGTGAGAGGCCTGAGACAGGCCAGACTTTTTGGTTATTCTTTTGCTAGGAAAGATAAAAACCTCTTGAATAGAGTCAACATCAAAAGACTAAGACTGAAATATTTCAGTTCTTCCACAGCCGATGCCCTTAAGGTAAGGAATTCCTCCACCAATAAACTTTTAGCTTTGATAAAGGAACCTAACAACTTCTTGAACAGTCAGAGTTAGATACCATCATAGGGATACAAAAGTTTTTCTAGGTCGTAGCGTTCCTTACTTCAATAAGGCTAACTAACTTCGAAGTTTTTGGATCACAAGTAAAACAGAAAAAAATGAACGAAAAAATTCACACTTAATAGAGTTCTCCGATCTTAGGATGATACGATCGTTAAAACAAGAGGAATTACGTAGTCCATTGGCCCGATTAAGGTTGATGCTATACTACTGTGACGACACGTTCTGAATCCAAACTGCCCTAACACATAAATCCTCGCGGCAGTTGCAATCGCTATGTTCTTTTCTACCAAGTCCACTAGAGGCATGTGTAAGATTGAGTGGAGCGTAGCTGTCGGCTCAAAGCATCCGTTATGCTGATCATTGAGAGCCTAAAATACTCCCCAGATGTTTAGGGTATGTCTCCTTTATCGTTGCAGTCCACCGCCAATAGAACTTTTAATACTGATTCAATTGAAAGATGTCTATATGTCGGTCCGAGGCCATAATGCAGAGAAACGCTTATTTGTTTGAAGCATTTTTGTACCAGCTGAATCGGATGATATCATTTTCGTAGGCCTGCGGGCAGATTCTGTAACCAGTTAGCGACAATTTTCGAATCGGTATCGGTTTTGTTGACGTATGATATGAAATATTTTTACGTAACCAGTGCCATATCGATCCGAAACTTGTCGCTAACTGGTTACAGAATCTCCCCCTGAAAGGCTTCTTCATCCGTTAAAGCATTTTTCTTGAACCTTCGATCGACTAAGGTTAAAACTGATATAATAATATTTCTATGTTGCAATAAGCTTAATTGTTTAGCCGATATCATATAAAGTAGATATGAAAGTTTTTTCTAAACTTGAAAGNACCGCCAATAGAACTTTTAATACTGATTCAAATGAAAGATGTCTATATGTCGGTCCGAGGCCATAATGCAGAGAAACGCTTATTTGTTTGAAGCATTTTTGTACCAGCTGAATCGGACGATATCATTTTCGTAGGCCTGTAGCGGGCAGATTCTGTAACCAGTTAGCGACAATTTTCGAATCGGTATCGGTTTTGTTGACGTATAATATGAAATATTTTTACGTCAACAATTGCGATATCGATCCGAAACTTGTCGCTAACTGGTTACAGAATCTCCCCCCTGAAAGGCTTCTTCATCCGCCAAAGCATTTTTCTTGAACCTTCGATCGACTAAGGTTAAAACTGATAAAATAATATTTCTCTGTTGCAATAAGCTTAATTGTTTAGCCGATATCATATAAAGTAGTTTTTTCTAAACTTGAAATGCATATAATGTAANCTAGTTTTCGCACGTAAGCTCCCTTTTCGTAGACCAGGTCACATATAATGGAGAAGGTTTAATGTAGAGGATCGGTATCGGGTACCGAAAAGGAAGTATTGGGTACCGAAATCATTTTTAAGTATTGGGTACCGAGTACAGTAGTATCATTACCAGGGATTGCTACAGCTGAATCGGCGAAACATCGTCTGGACCCGCAGATTTGTAACGCCTAAAGGATCCTATTGCCCAAATAAATCTTTCTTTGGTGAGAAGATCTACAGTAATTGGCTGACCTCTTTCTCTGATTGGATCAATTAGTGTCTGATCTATGCCGCCTGGAAAGTGCGTACTCAGGAGAAGGGACAGGGATTCCTCACCAGTTTTTGTCCACGTCCCATCAGATCTTAGCAACAACATCACGGGGCGG
>NW_016178252.1:4722-7979 GCF_001687245.7 Rhagoletis zephyria
CGTCTGGACCCGCAGATTTGTAACGCCTAAAGGATCCTATTGCCCAAATAAATCTTTCTTTGGTGAGAAGATCTACAGTAATTGGCTGACCTCTTTCTCTGATTGGATCAATTAGTGCCTGATCTATGCCGCCTGGAAAGTGCGCACTTAGGAGAAGGTCCACGGATTCCTCACCAGTTTTTGTCCACGTCCCATCAGATCTTAGCAACAACACCACGGGGCGGCTCGGGGTGAACTGGAGGATATCTTCCTTAGCCTAGACCCATCTGATACAGATTCCAAGCCAGCAGCGTAATAAACTAGACTTTTTTTACAACTTTAATAAATGATAAATAACTAAAATTGGTCAAACTGACGCACATCTATTACTTTGTTCATGAGTGTACCTACATTTATTGAAACCCACTTATGTACATACATACATACATACATTTAACATTTTTTCTTGAATATACATTTTGCATTGCATTTGTTTAATAGTTGGATATGTATGTAAGTATGTATGTATTTGCCTTTTTTATCCACTTTTTTGCATGTTGTTTACGCTTAAAATAAATTTGTTGTAATTTTTTCATTTACTTATTTATTTATAATTTATTTTTCCTGTAATTAAATTCGTGTTATCGACCACAGAGAGTTTTAGGTATGCGGTGAACTTCCTTCTCCTCACGCCTGTCCGAAAACTTGATCGCTTAGCTGCTGCTAGTCGCGACATCGCGCTTTGGAGTCGGTCGATTTGTCTGGTCGTGCAGGTGGTCACTAGACGGCTATAACATACACATGTACATACGTATGTATGTACATATATAAATACCTATATACACAGAGAAAACTTCTCCCCCCTGCTTGTCGATTGAATTTCAACAGTATGACGAGGTGTCACAACGACGGTCGTTCTGGTGGTTACCATAAAGTTGTTGTCATTTGTTGTTTTGGTGTTAATATTCTAGTCTAGGAATTTTTTTTTATATTTTTTAAGTTCATATACAAATGTTTAAATGTATTTTGCTGAACTTTTTGTTTTTGCTGTCGCCGTTGATTAGCCGTAATTATGGCGTAATAATATTTACGCGGTTATTCGCTTGAACTATTTTTAATTAAACTTTAATTTGCAATTAGTCACTATGGCTATAATTGAACTCGCTTAAAAGGTTTAACATTTAAAAATGTTTGCAATTATTAATCTAGCATTTTCAAATTGCGGAAAGGTAGCAATGCAACTTCTATATTCGCAACCAATACTATAGCCATGCACATGTCGATAATTGAAAATAATTTCACTAGAATAGCTTTTCTCATTTCAGTTTAGTTGTTGCGTACTTCGATTTTTCGAGATAAACTTCGCTTTAGTGACCTTTCCGGTGAGAGTTCAGATTCGATTCCTCTTTTCTACGAGGAAAGTTTTTAGATAAAATACGTTCTAGTATGTTCTTCTTGATTGGCGTTGTAACCGCCTAAGCGATTTCGGCTGAGTTCAACAAAGCACGCCAGTCGTTTCTCTTTTATGACAACTGAAGCCAATTGGTAATGTCAAGTGAAGCTAAGCCCTTTCCCGTCAAGTACTTTCATTGCAGACATGGGCGTAGACAGGTAGGGGCAGGCGGGGTGCTTGAGCCCCCCTAACTTTCAAGTTTTCCCTATTTATATGAAAAATAGTAGCCTGAAATGCTAGCTTAATAGCGTCGAGCCCTTATGAATTGTTAAATAGGTTCGATTGAACAAAGGAATTATAGCTGATAAACTAAATAAAAAATAATATTTGGAGACAAATCCAGGCAAAATATTCGCCAAAATTTTGGTCAATGCACCTTGAGTCAACAGGTATCGCTTTTCCTAGAGCACAATCCAATGTTAAGGCTTGCCATCATCAGCTAATAGTTATCGTTGGGAAACGAAATTCAGGGTTATATAAACTTATCAATGATTTGAAAGGCGAGTTGGTTTATGCGAAAGCTCAACTCACCACAATTCAAAATGGCCAAAAATAACCCAAAAGATAAAGCTGTAAAAGATGTATAGAAAAATTCAAATTATAATGAAAAAAAGACTAGACTTATGTGATATTTGTTTTCTAAAAACATTAGCTAAAAATATAATTGTATAGGTATATAACCCTTTGACCACTGTTTTTGTTTAAGAACAGCATAAGATTGGTTAAATTTCCGTATTTAATAAGTTAATAGTAAAAACATATTTTTAAAACAAGCTAAGTATGAACCAAATCGGGACATAAATACTGATTTAAAAAAAATATCTCCCTCCTGCGCTACCTAAAAGACTATTTCATATTACATTGTCATCGGGTTACGAGCTAAGTTTGAAGTTTCAAGTTTCTACCTCATCGTTAACTTGGTCAAATATTGATTGCGAAATTCCAGGACTTACCTACTCCATACAAGTGAAGTTAAATAAAAGCTTGTAAAAAAGTACGAATATTGGCCCAAAATTATTAAAATGCAGAATTTTAATTCTACATCATTTGGTTCTTGCAAAATTTTAGAATACAGAATTTTGACCCGAAATAATTTTAACTGCAAGACATTTTTTAAAATTTGTCCAGAATTTTCGACCGAATGATTTTTGAAAAGCAGAATTTACTACCGCTCCCGTTTTTTGGTATACACATTGAGCTTAGCCGGCTTAAGTACCGTCTTGAATATTGATGAGTTCCTTAACCACGCTGCTATAAGTGAGCAATTAGTTTATTTAAAAATGGGTTCGATTTTAGATAGCGCTACATATCTTGAAATTGTGGAAATTATCGATGGTAAAATTTAAAAAATTAAGAGAAATATGTTTTTTTTTTATTTTATCCGATAAAAAATCCCAACAAGCCAAGTGCGACAATAAATTATTATATACCATTTAAAAGTCTTATAAATCCTCTTCTCGGATCATATTCGATTTTTAAAATCGAATAAAAATATTCATTCAAAAATTCATAAATCTACAAAATCGTATTTTCTGACCTAAATCAACAGGTCGCGACCTCTAATTGACTTTTAAAAAATCTATAAAATATGCAATAAACTGCCTCATAAAAAACTAATAAAATTTAGGTGTAGGGTCTTGAAATTTCCAAAAGCAAAAAACACTTTTTATGGGCACCCTACTGTATATTAAGCAAAAGTTATTGCTAGTACAGTATTCACGACGACATCTAGTGTGTTCCATTGCGTTCGATAAATCTCATTTAAGACTACATAACTCATTTTCAGAATAAGAAGCTCTATCAATAATAATAATTGATATTACTT
>NW_016178253.1:0-7977 GCF_001687245.7 Rhagoletis zephyria
CCGCTACTACTTACATACATATGTATAAATTGCCACTGAGCAATACTACTTGAGAAAAAATCATTTGTTTAATAGCACGAGTGTAACACCGTACACGTGATAGAAGTAAAACTTCTTTAAAAAAAAGCACATGTGTGCACCCCACACCCAGTAGAAATCTTGACAACAATTAAACTAAGGCAATCAGACGAATACAGTTGTTTATTGTATCCAAAGTTGGTACCAAGTTGATAAGTTTTTATAATTTCTCATATTTTTATTTTTTTATTTTTAATTTTTTCGAATACATATCATCCTTGATATCATCATATCCTTGATCATGCTTTTTTGCTTTATTCCGTATTCGAAAAACTATGTGTTTCAATGGACACATCGATTTGAATACATAATTTAGATTTAAAGAATATTTTTAGCAATTTATTTGAGAAAAATAAAACATTTAGTTTATTGTTTGTATTTTCGTCGATTTTAAATTTGCTACCCCAAAATAATTGATATCAAATAAAAAACCTCTTTAAATTCGTATAATTTTCGTCGCGAAATTGATATCATAAATTCTGTGTTTCTAGTTCAGCTTTCGTCATTCGAAAATTTTACCTCAAAGAGGTGTTTTATTTGATATAAGTATACACGCAAACATTATCAATAAGAATTTTCATAGAAAAACAGTGAACTATGGAAAAAAGCTAATATTTTATCCAACCAAAAACCTTTTTGTATAAAAGGGGAAATATACGACACCAGTTTGCTGGCTTCATCAAGTGATTGTACCGTCAGGCTCGAAGCATATAACTTACCAGCATGCTGGTACATAATTTGTTTCTTTACAAATGAGGTTGAGGAAAGATCGAAATGGTTAGAGCCGAAATTTCATAATTTTTCTACCATATTGTTAAACATTGTTTTTTTTTTTTATTCACAACTGCAATATCGGGAACTTATGGCGTTTTAATTTCTTGCAAAAAAATTTCACCTTATGTGGCAACATTATCAGAGTTTAAAGAAAGAGCACGCAATATGCTTGTGAAGATGCTGAGAAAAGAACACGAAAACTTGACAGCCCTGGCGCAGGGCAGAATAAATGCAACATTATTTCGAGAAAAGAAAACGCTATTAATCTCCCACAAACACTGCTTTGCCTCATATAGTGCAAGAAATTTCCTCCAAAATACTTTTTACTTAGAAAATTTAGCTAATTTCAGCACCCACAACACCAACATGCTGGTACAATCATAAAATTTTCGAATAGTTTTTGAAGTCGCACCAGCAGCTGGTACAATCACACCACAAGAACACACATGGTCAATCGACTTCATGGGCCATTTAACAAGTTAAGTATATTAAGGGCCTTAAACTTATCTATTTTAAACTATAGTTAAATCGTTAATAGATAAGTTAACAGCCCTAAAGCTTTTGCGGTATGTATGTATAAAAACGTAAGGAATATACAATACATATATGTATATATGTCAGTATTTCGTAGTCTAAAAATTCATCTCTTACCTACATACATGAAAGAAAAAAATTAGATCAAATTAAGCATATACAACTTTTTCATGCCAAGTATGAATAAATTATCCAAAGAGCTAAAAAAATGGCTAGTGGCAATTTTTAAATTTATGTGGCCAAAAAAATTATGTGGTAGCTAAATCTAGCCACCAAAGGGCTAAAACGGCAACACTGACGCTACGCCAACGAGTACAGAAAATACTCCACGCTTGCTTGTAGTAATCGCAAGTGCTTGTGTATTCGAAATTCCTCGTCGTATTTGGTCGTTTGCGACTTGACTGGCGACGCATGCGCACAATTAATAAATTTGCATAATGGTGCTTGACAACGTAAATATTAATATTTAGGCTGTGTGCGTGTACGTTGAAATTGCTACCAAAAAAGAGAAATTTCAATATTTTTAAAAGCTTATTTTTGAAAAATTATTGAACCGATTTTCAAAACGTGGATATGGTTGGAAAGGTAATTGAAATACCTTTCATTGAGTAGGTATACCTACATAAAGAATATTTACATATTTCTAGAAAAACGAGATTATGTCCTTTTTTAAATCAGAATGTATGTTTTTCTTAAAAAAATACGTAATAAATTATAAGATATCAGAACAAAACAATATTAAAAAATAGTGAAAATTTGAAAAAATCTATCTTTTAATATAGTTAATTACGTATTTTTAAACCGACTTCCAAAAGAGGAGAAGCTTATCAATTCGTCGGAATATTTTTTTTATGTATTTTACCGCATAACTTTGGACCACGTTAACCGATTTCGATGATTCTTTTTCTATTGGAAAGTCTGTGTCTCACATGTGGTTCGAGACTAATTTGGTTTAAATCCGATCATTTGATCATGAAAAAATTAACGGTAGTCCTAAATTTTTATATGAGTATTGAAGTCGGTTGTATTTTTTGCTTAAAAAATACTTGTTTAAGAAAAACATTCATTTTTATTAAAAAATTGCTAGAAATTAGTTTATTTTTTAGTTTTCTTGAAATATGTGTACACTATATAAGTATATACATAGATATACATATCAAATGAAAGAGGAAATTTCAAGTTGTCAAGAATTCCGAGTAAATAAAATGTGCACTCGTCTTTTAAAGTTACTGCGTGGTTTTTATTAACAGTGAAAAAATGTCTGGTCTTCAAAACGACTATCCTCGTTCGCGGTTCGTTGCAACTACAACTTCATCTTCTTGTTCATTTCTCTTGTAAAGGTATTTATCAGAAATATCATTTGACAGTTCGGCCTATCCGACTATGGCATCGCCTCGATGTCATCTGCGGTATCATCTTCCTCCATAATATCGCCATCTAGGGTGGGCGGTAGTGCACACCAAGGTTTCATTCGGTCAGATGTATAAATGGAACTGAACCGTCTCTGTGTACGATGCATGCCGTCGATGTCTTCAATTAGATATCGATCTTTACCAATCACCTTGGTGACAACATATGGACCACGATATCGTGCATCCAACTTACGCGATTCTCCAGTGGATTGTAGCTCATTTAAGATAACCACCAGGTCATCCACCTTGTACTGAGTGGGAGATTTGTGTTTGGAGTCGAATACCTTCTTCCACTTTTCTCGCTGCTGCTGCAATTTAGTAAGAGCTTCTACCCTTCTATCTGCCATAGGGAGTTCATCACGATCGTCAATGACCGCTGCCAAAAGCTTGTTTTGTATTACGTCTCGAATTTTAAAATCAAATATTAGATCATTGGAGACTAAACCCTGTGCTCGCATTCACTTGAGCATTTACGCTGCATTGTAATTTTTGCAAGTAATCGTCCCACTCTTTAGCATGTGTACCAGAAGTTCGCAGAAAATTCAAGATAGTTCGGTTGGCCCTCTCGACTTGCCCATTCGACCGAGGTGTTCTCACAGCCGTTTTGATGTGTTGAACATCATGGTCATCACAGAAGTTCTCGAACTGCTTGGATGTATACGCCGTACCACGGTCGCTTACAATTCTTGCTGGTAATCCGAAATAGGAGCTAAACTCAGTCAGAACCTGCAATACAGGTTGCGTCTTTGTGTTTTTACTGGCTTCACTATTAAATACTTAGTGAATGCGTCACTTATAGCAACAACGTACGTATAGCCCCTTTTGCTTTTCACAAAGGGTCCCAGATCGTCGACATGGAGTGCATAAAAGGGAATAGGTGTAACCGGATCAACATATAATGTACCTTCTGGTTTGCCTCCAACAAATTTATTATAACAGCACTCGACACAAGCAGATATGTATTCTTTAACATACTTTCGGATACGAGGGAACCAGAAGTATTGTTTTACGCTTTGAATCGTTTTCTCGAGCCCAAAATGGCCCATTTCGTCATGGCAGTACATAGCGATACGCCAACGAACAGCTTTCGGGACAACAAAGAGCAGCTTATCACCATCACGTCGATAGAGTCGGTGGTTGTCTATCTGTTACTCAACCTTCAGCTGGTTCACTTGATCAGATTTACGCTTTCCTTGTAACACGTCGATAATTTCTCGGATCTTGGCATATTGGAGCTGCATAGTTAGCAACCAGTCTTCAGTTTGCAACGCGATTTTCAGCAACTATTTTATTAGCTATACGTGCACGGCTCAGTGCATCCACGTGACTCATACGAACGCCGGGTTTGTGAACACATACGAAGTCGAATTCGCTTAAACGCATCCACCAACGAGCAATGCNATGCATAATATTTTCAGCAACTATTTTATTAGCTATACGTGCACGGCTCAGTGCATCCACGTGACTCATACGAACGCCGGGTCTGTCAACACATACGAAGTCGAATTCGCTTAAACGCATCCACCAACGAGCAATGCGTGGAATGAGTTCATTCTTTCTTTTTACACTACTTATAGTTGCACAGTCGGTTACGACTCTAAAAGGTTTCCCTAGCAGATATACCCTAAATCATCGCAAGGCTTCAACTACCGCCATAACCTCCAGCTCGTAACTGTAGTAGCAAGATTCTACCGCAGTACATCGTCTGCTGAAATACATCACCGCATTCCAGGGTTTCCCATAGTCATTAGACTAAAGGAACACAGCCGTTATACCAATCGAGCATGCATCAGTATGAACTTCATGCTTTGCTTTGAAGTCATACAATATCAACACTGGCCCACTCGTCAAAGCTTGGATCAAAGAGTTAAATGCAACCGTCTCTGTATCATGTATCTGTATGTTGTAGTTAATTTATTCAACGGTCTAGCGGTGATCGCATAGTTCTTTACGAACTTTCTAAAAAACCCTGTGAAGCCCAAGAATCGTCGTACCTCGGTCGCATTAGTCGGTACCGGGAATTCACGGATCGCCTTCACTTTACACTCGCCAGGCGTAATACCATTAACGTTCACTTTATGACCGAGGAAGTTTATTTCTGTAGCCAAAAATTTGCACTTATCTCTCCGCAAAGTCAAATCTGTCTTTCAAGCAGAGCTAAAAATTCGCAAAGTGCTTTTAGGCCATCACTCAGGGTTACACTTGGTATTATTACATCATCGAGATACGCGATCACGTTCCTCGATCAGTTCATTCATCATGGTCTGGAATACCGCCGGCGCGTTTACCAGACCAAATGGCATACGATTATATTCGTAATGACTATCATTAGTAACGAACGCGGTGAATTGTTTATACTCTCTTCAACTTCGATTTGATGATACCCCATGTTGAAGTCTAAAACCGTAAAATAGCGATTACCCGCGAATATAGCAAAAAGTTCGTCCATAATTGGCATAGGGAATGGCTGCTTGACTGTAATCCGATTCAACTGTCGGTAGTCAACACACATCCTATATTCGTTATTTTTCTTCGCAACCACTACTATCGGCGAAGCATACGCAGAATTAGATACTCGAATAATATCTGTTTGTAATAAATCATGAATCATCTCATTTACTATAGGGCGTTTTGCAAAAGGCAACCTATACGGTTACATATTTATCGGCTGGTCAGGCGAAAGTTTGATACACATCTTCACCAAGTTAGCTTTTCCTAACGTAGAGAAGCGTTTTTCATATTTACACAAAATCTTGTTCAAATCGCCATATTTACCCGTATTAGGTTCAACTTCAATCGCGTTTACTGTTTTAGTGTCACTATCATGAACATATAAATTGTCACCATCAATTATGTATTTATTTTCACCCGAGCATAGGACATCACGCCAGAGAAGAATATCATTTTCAATCAAATTGTCATCAAAAACCAATAAATGTACGCAAACGCTCGCATATCAATTTTCCTTACGACTTGTATTTTGTCATAACACTCAAACACTCTGCCTCCAAAACCTAGGGGCCTCTTTTTGACTTAGAAAATGTGTCTCTCATTGAATATAAACGAGAAAAAATGAAACAAGTGCCGTAATCCTTAATTTCTCTTGCTTCCTATATCAAAATATAAGGTTTCATAAAATGTAGACTTAGCAACTTTTCACACAAAGCTAGCGATATTTATGATGTCATATTGCTGGTCAGTCGTCTCTTGAAAATTCGAATTTTTTTTTGGGGTTTGTTGTTTTTAATAAATGTAATATACGTAGTTATATTAATATATATGTATAATAGTTATCATTCCTTTGAAATGCAAAAATTAATTTGCATTAATTTAAAAATAAATCTGAAAATATTGTTTTGTATTTCTTTCTTTTTAATTTTCTGGAATTTTGTGGGAAAATTATTCTTAGTGTAAGGGAACAGGCCTTGGCTTTTTACCTACACAGCTGGTTGCTTTGACAGCGTTCCAAGCCTCTATTTGGCCAAACGAGTTTTTGAAGTAAATCAAAGCAAATTAAAGCAAGCAAGGCGTGCAAAGCAAGCCTGCATTGGGCCAGCCAGCGCCTTAATTGTGATGCACACCTCATTTAAAATACTTGTTATTGAAAAGCATTCTTTTGTTAAATTTATATTTTCTTTCCTTAAATATTTGTTTTGGATTTTATACCCGTTTAACAAATAAACATAAAGATTTCTTTAACATTGTTTTCATAACTTTATTCACTACCANGCCTTAATTGTGATGCACACCTCATTTAAAATACTTGTTATTGAAAAGCATTCTTTTGTTAAATTTATATTTTCTTTCCTTAAATATTTGTTTTGGATTTTATACCCGTTTAACAAATAAACATAAAGATTTCTTTAACATTGTTTTCATAACTTTATTCACTACCAGCAAACTGAAATAAATACATACATATGTATGTAAATATGTATTGTATATTTTTAATCAAATAACGTAGTAGTAAGGGCAAGCATCAACAATATCTTTTATATAAATACATATGTACATGTGCGCATAAGCACATAACTAGCTGAACCCAAATACCAACAATCAACAGCTCTATGAAAATACTCAAATACTCGCAAGCACAGTACGCTGCTTCCGGATATTTTTTAGGTAATCCCAGGGATTCATCCCGGGATTCAAATTGANTTATTGCAGCAAACTGAAATAAATACATACATATGTATGTAAATATGTATGTGCATATATATTGTATATTTTTAATCAAATAACGTAGTAGTAAGGGCAAGCATCAACAATATCTTTTATATAAATACATATGTACATGTGCGCATAAGCACATAACTAGCTGAACCCAAATACCAACAATCAACAGCTCTATGAAAATACTCAAATACTCGCAAGCACAGTACGCTGCTTCCGGATATTTTTTAGGTAATCCCAGGGATTCATCCCGGGATTCAAATTGAGTCATAAATTTTATGAATATGAGTAAAAATTCAATATCTGAAAGCATTTAAACATACCATTAAATAAAACTATTTAAAATTTACAATAAACTGATTGTAAAACTCATATATCGCTAGCTTAGAGTGAAAAGTTGCTAACTTCACCTTTAATGAAAAATCATATTTTGATATAGGAGGCTAGATAAATTAAAATTGCATCGTTTCGAAAGGGGTAAAGGTCCTTATTTTATGTTTTCGGATTTATATTTAATGAAAGGAAAATTTGCTAAGGCCAAAAAAAGCTCCGAAAAATCGATATGGCCAAAAAAGTTCGAAATCTTTTAATAAATATCGAATCCCTCCGATTCGTAAGGAGTTTTGCTTTGATTTAAACAGGCAAAATGTTGGATTCAAAGTTTTGCGAAATACTTGAAGAAAATGGCTATACGAAGTTTTTTTCTCTCCTGTACAATTTATAAATTGGGACTTAGCAACTTTGCACTCTACGCTAGCGATATTTATTAAATCAGATAAATTTTAAAGTAAAACATTTTTTTAATTTTTATTTAAAAATCCATGTGATTGAGGAACGTATTTATCACAAATAATAATGTAAATACCAGGTACTTTTGAAAGTGACGATTAATAAAAAAACATAAAACAAAAATATACAAAAACATTTCTNAGGAGTTTTGCTTTGATTTAAACAGGCAAAATGTTGGATTCAAAGTTTTGCGAAATACTTGAAGAAAATGGCTATA
>NW_016178254.1:0-7977 GCF_001687245.7 Rhagoletis zephyria
TTTTTTTATTTTTATGTATGCTACTCTTCACCTCAATGTACGGCTATGTAAATAAAATTTAGTTGATCTTGCCCAAGTAGTTCATTAAAGAAACGATCAATGCGTTATTTTAAATTCGATAATCAGTTATGCTAGATATTGAAATTCTCTAATTAACTTTTCGACAAATTTTGCGAGAGATAAGCATTCTTTGTCATCTCCCTAGAATCGTTGCAGTTCATTAGCAGCATAAAACTCTTTGCAATAAAATTTGCTTGCATTTGCGGCATTATTACACAAACATAAAATTATTTTAAGAGTGCACTTAATCTGCAAAATCTCTTGAAAAATGACTTGCAGCACAACTCATAGCTCTTTCCTTTCTATGATTTAATTCCTTCTTACGCTGGCTTTTTAATGCACATTTTTATTTTGTTTTGTTAATTCATTAGTTTTCATATTTTCTTTCTTCGGTTCTAATTTTTCCACTCATTCATTATTATTTTTATATGCTCTTTTTGTTTGTACCATTTGCTTTTATTAAAAGTCACGTCGTTTATTTCCGGCGCACAGACGCCAGCGTCAGACGCTCTGTTACCCAGTTGGTGTTGCTACTTAGAAGCAGATTTGCATATAAAAAGCACTACCTATACGAGAAGCGGCTGATAAGTTTGCCACCTAAGGTATTTATTGTGTGAGCAGTATGACTTTTTTTTTCAATGTAATGCTCCTCATAAGAAATACACTTTTCACAACACGAATATCTTTTTCACAGAAAAAGTATTCTTTAGATTTATCTTCAAAAGGACCTATCATCTCATTGTCGTAAAAATTACGTTTCTGTAACTTTTTTTTAATTAGAAAAAATTGGGAAAAGTCACTTGGGGCCCATATCCTGTCTGTAGCGTTGGTGAAAAAATTCAGCGTTCACGTCTCTTCTGTACGACTGCATCACGTTCCTAACGAAGTAAATTAGCGTTCACTGCATTCTCATCACTTTGAATTTGTTGGATGGCCTTTACCCCTTTTATCCACTTCGTCGAATCTTGCTTGAACTCCGGATCATCTGACGTTTCCAGATTTCTCACACAATGTGGTTGAAAATATCTTTCAAATCACTCTGACGCGACTCTTAAAAATCTTTAGAAAAGAATAGTGGCTGCATGTCGAGCGGTGTGAACATTCTCGGTACCCAAAGCACACTTAATTACATACTTATTTTACGTTTAAGCTTAGTATTCAGCTCTCAAGAAAAGTAAAAATTCCATATAAAAAACGCTGAAGAAATGGCGACGAAATTTTCTTGTGTAAAATTTTTTTTAACACAGTATGGAGTTTTTAAAAAATTTACTACGTTTTTCACTACGCTTTTATAAAGTTTTTTGTGAACAAAGAGCACAAGGCAACCCATGTTTGCAACAGAAATATATACATATACATGTACCTGTGCCATTAGTTCGTGAGGAAAAAGTGAAACAGTAGGCTGTGAAATATCAGATTTGAAAATTTTACAGGCAACTTTTAGTTGAAGGCAACAATCGCCTGGTGTGAACGGCCTTTCAACTAATCGCTACCAATAAAGTTAGGGGACATTCAACTTTTGATTCAACTAATCGCGTATAAAATTGCCTGTATGAACTAGTTAGGTTACTTTTCTACCGAAAAATGTTACCTTCTCATTGGCCGCTTCGCACAAATAATGAGAGGAGAGGGCAATCAGAAGTCAAAAAATTTCGTAGAAAAGAGACGCCATAAATGAAAAAGTCGGTTATTATTTATACTAAAAATGTGTCACGCAATTACTGTTATCAGTAAAAAGGTGATGATGGGTCATTGCTAAGTACATACCTTAGTCGCGAACGTATCAGTCGCCCCTCGTACATCTTAAGCAATCCATAATGGATGGCGGCGGTTATGGCGGCGATGGAATGACTTATTGCTGGTTTTCACTATGTCAAATTCAGTGGCATTTGTCGTCAAATAAGTGAAAACACATTGTCAAATGGGATTAAAAAGCGGTTTATCGAATTATTTCGATCAGGATAGGTCTTTAGTCGTGTATATGAGTTGCTAAATCGGCTATCTGTCAGTTTTTGGCCCATAATATTATTGGTAAAGGTATATATAAAGGAGATAAATTGGGTCAAAATATGTCGCCAAAGTTTTCGTCAAAATATGACATAGTGAAAACCAGTCTTTACTCGTAATTCCTGCTATGGCATGAGCAGTGGTGACAAGCCCCTACCAGCTGTGATAGTATATGAGGGACATCATATTTATGGTCATATACATTTTAATGTAGTATGTACATATATATGTAAGTAAACAGATGCGTACATGAAAATAGAAATGCTACAAATACATTCATATGCATAAGTAGCAATCCCAGAAGGAAAATCAACTAGCTCTGAAAAGGAGATATTCTAGTAATTGGGTCAGAATTTCTGAAACGGGCCACTTGAATTATGTGATATTTTATTTCCAATCAGTAGTAGTATTTTTTGATAGCCATTGGCAATACAAACAAATGTGTAACTTTGCTTTTACAAAAAAAAAAATCTTATACATATATCGACAAGTATTTTTTTTTTGCCCTTTTTACTTGAAAATTCAATAACAGACGAACTAATTGACCACCGTTTACAATTCAACCGTCATTTTCATTGCTATTAAAAACTCTTCAAGCTCATAGGTTTTATTTATTTATAAATAATTTTTAAAGGTAATTTTGTATAAAGTTGTTGGTAAAAATAAAAAATAATAGTGTTCTCCACCACTTTTCACACAGAAAAAAAATCATATATGTAAAATTTTACTCTCTAAAATATTCTGTTGACAAAAACAAAATGGATCTCAACGTGGAAAACCGTTGTTTTTAGTTGAAGGCTGACGTGTTCTCATTTTAAACGGTTTTGATGGTCTAGGTACGGCCAAATATTTTAAACGAATTTTCAAATTATATATTTAAAAAAGAAAAAAATAATAATTAATGGTTAATTTTTTGGATAGTTATTAACTTAAATGTGCTTGTTGTGCAGTTGTAGTTCGTTCCGACAAAAACAAAAGACAACGTTGTTTGGTTTGAAGTTTTCTTTTTCAAAAACCATAGACGAAACGCTTATTTTTGTAAGTACGAAAAACGACTTTTTGCCACAAAAACCCATGGTGAGTATATATATATGTATATGCATACACAAATAAATATCTGGTACTGAATGAAAATCGGTACATATCGCACAACCATTTCAAAGGTGACACAACTCAAAATTACCAGTTTTCCAGAAGACGTAAAAACGACATATTTCTTAGCATATGCTAATCACACATATGTATGTGCAAGAGCGACTTTACATTAAATATTTTTCAATAAATTACAACGAAATTGTAGTCCAGATTTTGTTGAAAGCCAATACATAAAAGGTCTGTGAACATTTTTAGCGCATTATTTCAAAAATTACAAATTTTGAATTGAGTCACGTTTGCAGAACGTGTGCGATATAGACCATTTTTACGCTTACAGCTATAAATATATGTAAAGCAAGTTGTAACACTGAAATTTGTATCTACAGTTGTCCACAAAATAATAGGAGTGCGATATTTTGACCAGTTTTGGCTATTTGTCTTTTGTTTATTTAAGTTAAAGGTGTTTCACGTTTTTTCCATACAAAGTATGTCGACAATTTTCTTTTATATGGAGGACACTGCCAGCAAAAAAATTCTCAAAAATCAACGGAATTTTTTAGCCGCTTGAAACTTGCACTTCTTCAGACTAGAATTGAATGTGCTACAAAACTGCATACCAGAATTTTTTGTAAAGATTCTGATTAAAAAGTTTGAAATTTGGGTGAAAAATTGCAAAATTTTTATAATTTTTATACAAAGTTTAAAATCTGAATTTATATGGTGTTTGTTGTATAGCCAGCTAGGCTTTTATAAAAAAATAATAAACATTAAATAAACAAAAGACAAATAGCCAAAACTGGTCAAAATATCGCACTACTATTATTTTGTGGACAACTGTATGTATCTGCATCTGGAAAAAGTAAATTTTTTTCGCGTACTTCATACCACATACATATGTATATATTTACATGCATACATATGTATGTACCTTCTCATTTCCGCATCAGATGTCTTCACAGATTTCGAGCACATGCTTTTGGATACTTTTTGCTAGTACTATTCCCGCATCGTACGACTGATTGTTTTGTTTTTAGTACTTACCTTTTGTATTTTAAATTCAAATTAATGAATGAAAACAACTAACGAACGCGACAGCCATCAGTCGCGTCTCCGAGGTAATCGTTGCACACACACTGTATTTGTAGAGAAAAGACGCAAAATTTATTTTTATACACATAAAACAAACTGATTTTCATACAACTCATTAAAATTTATCTTAATCTCAAATTCGTTTGGACGCGTTTTTTTACAGCAAAAAAGGATGGGCTATAGATCTGCGTACGTATGTACATATGTATGCAAATAATGCTACTCTACGATGCACAGTGGTTCAAAACTGGAACTTAGTGTTCCCAATTCACTGTAGCCTTCATTTTTCACTCAATTTGATAAACATTCTTTTAAATGAAAGGCAATAAAATTTGCAAGAGATCTGTTGAGCCCGATTTTTGCTTTTTTGTTTGTTTGTATTAATTCTATTAATGCAAAGTGCAGAAAAAGGTGCAATTTAGAAGAAACTTGATTCTCCTGTGCCAGTTAATAAATGTTACATAATAAAAACTAGTAGTAAACAAGTGTAGGGGTTTTTAATGTTAGAAAAAATGTTCACCAAAATTATTATTTTTTTGTTTTTGATTTTTATAAAAACTTTAGGTATGCAGTTTTATAGATCATTAAATTTTAGAATAATAAAGCGCAAGTTGCAAGTGGCTATGAGTTCGCCTGATGAGAGCATTAAGTGCGACTTTACTTTTTTTTAACCACCCTTATGTAACATGTAACCGATAAAGCTGTCGTTGTATTTAAATAGAGCTGCCACCTCCGATTTGTGTTAACCAAATATTGAATAACCGGCCATTTTATCGACTGCCTGTTAAATGTATCTTTCCGTTAAACGTTGTTATTGACGTTATGGCTGTTGTTTCAAGTCCTCTAAACGTTTATTTAAGCTTTTAAAGCTTGCTACGTATAACACAACTCCTCAACTACATATGTGAACTCATTTCAAATCATACTTCTTCGCTGTATTATTTCCGATTTTCTGCTCAAAATACATACATATCTCAACAAGCAGACGAAATACTATCGATTACTTGATTACTTAAAAGTTTTCATTCGATATTGAATTTAAACATTTATCAATTTTTTCAATTTACTGCTCAGCTGCGTTTCCACCTGCTTAAAAGGCCAAGTGATTGCTCGGTTTAACGCGTTTAAAATCTTACTGCTTCGACTGATCGTTGGGTAATTAAATTCGACACATCTTAATTCGACGCTGCTGGCGGTCAGACAATTCTGTTCGTTTCTTTTTTTTTCGGTTAATAAGAAATGTTTTTGTTGTTGTTTTGGTGGTTTTTATATATACGTATTTTGCTTCTTTCGTTTAATTTTGTTTTGAACTTTTCAAATTCTTACCTTATTCTCAATTTCGATAGATCAAATGCATAATAAATTCGTTGGAAAAGCATTACAAGATGTACAAGTAATAAATGCATTTCATGTGCCAAGCGGTTATTCGAAGAGGAATATGTGCAAATAATTATATTTACATACATACATACATACATACATACATATATGCAACTACCCAACCAGCAAAAAATCCGAAAACCGATCCGAAAAAGGGCAAAAAAGTGGATGAAGTGCGGATTTTTTTCCGTTTCCTGATTTCATTTCCGGATATATTGACGATCCCTTTTCTCACTAGAGTGTGCGGCAAAAACGTATGTATGTACAGACAACTACCGAAAATTGTTTGTGAAACGGATACGTTTTCGGCTGTTTTTTCTGAAATTTGTCTGATTAAAGTTTTCGTTCAATACGCTTTCCTTCTGCACTTCACAGATACTTTTTCATTGTTCAAAAGAAATAAAATCAAACTAGGAAGCGCCTGACGCAATTCGTACCCGGCACCTTCTGGAAGCTAACAAATAGCGGCACATTCGCCACGCTCAGCCACTGCCGACTACGCTTGCGTGCTTTCAAATGTTTAGCTTGAGCAAATAAAATACAATTATTGCCTTCAAATGACATCGTCTTTTTCGAAAGTTTCGAACGTTTTCCGAATACGAAAATTGATGATAACTGTAGGAGCTTTTTCTATGCGTTTTCGAATACAGAAAATTGAACTTAACTGCACTGTCGGCAAAATTTACGTTTCTCTGCTGGTTGGGTATACCCAGTACGGCAGAGCTCAACCAATTACCTTAGAAAAATAAATTTTTTTCGACTTATGTAGCAACTTGCTTCAAATTGAAGTATAATCACCTAGCAGCCTCATTGAGATAAACCAAATGCTTACACTTTTGATACATATCTTTGCAAATAATTCAGTATTAGTTGAAGAATCATCTAACTTTGGTCAACTTACTATTTCAGCATTTAATACTAACAGCCGTTTTCACCAGAAATTTAAATGAAAAATGGGTGACAGGTAATAAGATCAACGAAAATAAGGTCAATTGACTTTATTTCCCACCCTGGTGCGAAATAGAGACAATCGACATTATTACCTTTTCAAAAGCGAAATAAAATCCATTGACAGTATTGCTCTTTCAAACATTAAATTTACTTAGCTTCGGGGCGGTCCGCTTCCGCGCTTATATTCAATAATACCCTCTACATATCTGCATACTTTTCACAAAGAGGAGATTCTGATATAAAAATTCACCTAAGATTTAATTGTCATCGGTGATACTATTAATGCTACCTTATGTAACGCTTGATAGAGGGTATTAATGAATGTAAGCCCTCGATATTTCACATTTTTATATTTGTAAGTTATTGGAAGATTTCTGCTGTGTTTTGGCAACAACTTGTTGTGCTTCAAAAGTGTGTGAAAACCAATCAATTAACATAGATGATATCGGTTCCGATATTAAATAATCAATAATTGTTTATACCCGCATTTTAGCACATTGGCTTGTTGAATGTGCCAACTAATAAATAGTGTCGTCGTTCTCCTCAGCTGCCTTTAAATGATGTCACAAATTGCTGGCGGAGACATGAATGCAGAGTAAGAAAATTCCTTTTCTATAATTCTTTCCTTAGAGAAAGGTTGGTTTCTTTTCCACCTTAGACATTCCGAATTTAAAACACAGAATTCTTTCAGTGTTCCTTCGGGTTTTTTGGACATGGACTGTTTCTTCTATTTAATAGTGTCCGCTTTATTTTTGTGGAAACGAAACACGTTTTGCAAGTTCTGGATCATTTCTACACTCTTTCTTCAAATATTTCTCGTATTCTAGCTGCGATGGTTTTTCGCATCGAGTTTTTACTATATTCGTAATTTAAAATTTTTTAATAAAATCCATTTATGATTTGCGTAGATTAAAAGCACCGCACTGAGGATTTGGCCATAACCTTCTTCATCTATTAAAAAAATAACACTTTCGTGGCAATGTTTATTGTAAGAACATTTTTTTTCTATGAATCGACATAGTTTAGCATTGTTAACGCTATTTCCATTTGAATGAGGAAATAGCGTCAATGACTTTATTTCCAAATTTTTGTTGATTTTATTTCGCTTTTGAAAAGGTAATAATGTCAATTGACTTTATTTCGCACCAGGGAGGGAAATAAAGTCAATTGACGTTATTTCCGTTGATCTTGCTACCTGCCACCGGAAAAAGATTTTTTGTATAATTCTCATTTTGGTTGTTGGTGCTTCCGACCGAGTAGGAGTATGATGCAGTGTGGAACGATTTTCTGTCATCNGGGCAATGTTTATTGTAAGAACATTTTTTTTCTATGAATCGACATAGTTTAGCATTGTTAACGCTATTTCCATTTGAATGAGGAAATAGCGTCAATGAC
>NW_016178256.1:0-7976 GCF_001687245.7 Rhagoletis zephyria
GCAACCAAGAAATTTAACAAAGCTATTGCAATTCAACAGTAAAAAAAAATTTTTTTATACATTTTTCGATTACTTTTTGAATTACTTTGAGGAATGGAATTGGAAAAAAAGATCAATTACATTTTCAATTCCTTTCAAAGGAATTGGAAAAAAAATTACATTTTCAATTCCTTTCAAAGGAATTGAAATAAAAGAAATTACATTACTAGCACGTAATTTATTCCAATTACAATATGAAATTCCTTGTAATTGAATTAAAGAAAAACCCAATTACATTTGAAATTACTTCAAGGAATTGAAAAAGTAATCGATTCCTTTGCTGTGGACTGAAGGAATTGATTCCTAATTACAATTCCTTGTAATCTNCTTGAAAAAGTAATCGATTCCTGTGCTGTGAACTAATGGAATTAAATCCTAATTACAATTACTGAGGAATGTAATTGTAATTGTAATGTAATTGCATTTACCCAGCTCTGATGTACAAACATAATAAAAAATTTCAAAAACTAAAAGAGGTGATTAGAATAAAAATATAATAAATTAAGGTGAGATAAAGTGAAGTAAAATAAAATTAAAAAATAAAAAATTAAATAAAATTTAAAAAATTAAATAAAATTAAAAAAATTAAATAAAATTAAAAAAATTAAATAAAATTAAAAAAATTAAATAAAATTAAAAAAATTAAATAAAGTTAAAAAATAATAATTAAATACAAAAAATAAGGTGAATAACGTAATATAAAATAAATTAAAATAAAATAAATTAAAATAAAAAAATTTAAATTAAATTAAATTAATTAAAATAAAATAAATTAAAATAAAATACATAAAACATAAAACATAAAATAAAATACATAAATATAACACAACAAAGTAGATAACAATATTTATATTGATTACGATGACCATAAGAAAATAATTTTGACGATTTTGACAAATATACTGAAAGTAATAACGATTAACATATCGATAATAGACGATATCGGTAAAGTTTGTATAAAAAAAATCTTTATGGAGTTTTGTTTAAGAAGAAAGCCCTGCAGTTTTTAGTGGGATTATCTTTTTCATAAAGTCGAGAAGGAATTCTCTTAATTTTTATTAGATTACATACTTAATTAAATCTAAAAATAGAAAATGAAAAAAATAAGTCTTCGATGACGTATTCGGTTACGGTGGTAGCCTTACTGGCACTTTTCTATTTAGTAATATGAATTCAAGCAGACACCACTTAAAATTAAGAATAAGTACTTTTCAATAAATTCAAGAAGACTTCTCAAAAAAATAATAAAGAAGAAGAACTTTTTAATGTATTGAAGAAGACATCACAAACAATTAAGAATAGGAATTAAGCAGATTGTGATTTTTAAAAGATATTCTTATAAATAAAATCAATACGAATTATAACATAAAATCAATAAGGAATCTCTATGGAATTTTCTTCGGTTTTTCGACGGTTTTATCCCTTAGCCTAGAAACTTTTGATAGAGAAAATCTTTTGTGCCAGTCGGTCATATTTTTCTCTGTGTAGATATCGATAAATGGAGTTATAATCATATCCACAAATTTATCAATAAATGTATTGATAATAATATCGATAAATATCGGTAAATTACTTATAATTAGGGATGTGCCGCTGCTAGATATCCGGAATTAGGCTTATCCGACTATACGGTCGGATACTGGTTAAAATCCGACGGCATTTCCAGATTTCCATTATAGAAGATTCAATTTAAAAACTAGTACATATTTTTTATTTTTTTTTATTTTAACAATTTTTATTTTTTCGTTATGAAAAGAAGCATTTCCGAATTATCTGGCAACAACCTATATCTGTTTTCAACATAAATGCTACCCGATGCACTAAAACCTCTTTCTGAGTTCACTGAGAAGATAAACACACAGGGATACTACTTCATTGTCCGTGGAGACCAATTTAGAAATTCTTTGCGACTACGCTTCCATCAAATTAAAGGATCTTCTTGTATGGGTATAAGAGGTAGCTGTAAATACTTCTCCATTTTTTGAAATCACAGCTTTTTTCTTGTATGGTCGCTACCTTGTCTACCTATCGTTTCTACAAAAACTGGAATCAACATCAGAGCCGTTGATGATTTCCTCAAAGCATTGCCAAATATCCCGGTGAGCTCGCTCTTCAATAGAAGCCTTCACTAGAGTTCGGCCTTTTTCACGCGACCCACTTTTAGCTTTATTAATATCCGAAAAAAACGAGTTTTGAAACGTGAGTCACAAAATATTGCGACAATAAAGCATTACGGGACGATATGGGAAGCGGGACGATATGTAAGCATGCATAATAGCTCGATTTTCATCAAATTTTTTAATAAATATACATTAACTGCGCGCTTTTGCTTAGCGGCTCTTATTTTTTACATGGTATACGAAATCCTGTTATCCGGCAAAATTTCTATCCAGCACATCCCTACCTATAATATAGTGTCTACGGTGATCCTTTGGTGATTTGTGTATTCTAATAGTGCTGTTATCGTAGCATTTCTAAATAATCCACCTGCTTCCTTGCTGGCCACAAATCTTGAGTTGATTTTTTAACGTTCTATCAACGCACGAGTTAGGGAAAAATTGTACCTAGGAGTATAAGTAGATTGGGAAAGGTTTCATTGGCTTTCGATGCACTTGCATGATACCATGTAATCCCCTTCCTGAGCCATCTAGGGTAAAAGTTAAATTTCAATAGGTCCTTTACCACATGATTTATAATCTCTCAGAATGGCGGCCCAGAATTAACTTCAAACTTTGCAAAAAATGGCTTCTTCTTCCTACTCATTCTTAAGGCTCAGCCCAGAAGGTACCTCTAAAAAAGGTTATTTCTCCTTCCCATTGTTAAAACATGTGCCAGATCTTAAGAAGGCAAGCACCCATTTTTTAAAAACGCTTATCTTGAGTTCGTTTGCGATTCTATTTATGCCGCGCTCCCTTCATTGGCGACAAACTTTTAGATATCAGAAAAGCCAGCAAACGCCTCCACTAAAGGCTTTAAGGAGAAAGAGTTGAAATGGACGCTTCCCTCATGAACATCATACTTTAGTTCGCTGACAACCAGTGTACAAAACCTTAATCGAAGCCTTGCGAAAGGAAAGTGAATTAACATATTCGTATAAATAAAGCAAAAGATAAAGGACATAAAAGTCAACAAAAAGAAAAGGAAGTCGAACATAAAAACGAAATAAAATAATAAAAAAAAAAATATGCTTAACAAAGCGGTTCTGACAATAAGAATAATGATAGGCTGGAATAGGCTGAATGACAAACCAACAAAATCCCCACCGCTGTTGCGCCACTTATGGCGGAGGCTTGTCGTTTGTTTCTGCCAGCGACAGCGACACTTGGGAGTCAGCAGCAAACAGCAGACACGCAACTACAATTTTATACACGTGACACGCATTTTTAGTAGAATATAAAATTTATAGTTAAAATGCGTGTATGGGATGGAAGAACGAAGTAAAAACCAATAACAAATAAAACCAGTAAAAGAGCAGCTGAGGCACCAAACCTAAATATGTATGGATGTATAAGACCGAAGAAATGCGGATGCAGAGGGTTTGCTTTCAATTTCTACTCATTTCATAAAAAAAAATAAAACAGGAAAAATAAAATACAACAGATTGCTTGGATAAAAAATGCGAAAGCTGTGTTCGATTGACTTTGATGATAGGCGTACGTTGAAAACTAGATTAGCTGTGCAATGGAAGAAGTAAGGTGTAATTGAAGCGCTGTTTTCGTGCCAAAATGCAAAAAGGTGACCTTGAATACTCAGTTTTTTTTTTTTTTTTTTCTTAATTGGCTGAGCTTCAAGTTGAGGCGATACAAAATTATTTTACTGAACTGTTCATAGAGGAAGACTTACAAAATATTTTTGGCCACCTGATAATGTTTAAGTAGTAAAAAGATTGTACAATGCGTTGATACCTAATTTTTTTAATTTTTCTGAACAGATACAAAAACTCTTCATTCTCTAAGTGTGTTGCAAATCTTACACTTACTCAGACAATATTGTTAAATATTTGCAAGGTTTTTGAAGAGCGCAATTTTGCAGCCACTTAAAACTTGCACTAATATTTAATGGGCTACAAAACTGCATAGTCAAAAAATCAGGTTAAAAAGCTCAAAATTTTTAATAAAAATTTGTTAAATTTTTCTAAGCTCTGTATAAAATTTAAAATTTTGATTTATTTGGTTTTGCTTAAAGCATGAATCATATTTTTATGTAAAAATAACAAATAAAAAAATTAGCTTCAAAAACCTTGCAAATATTCAACAAAAAGCAACATGTACTCATTTCTGCTCCCCACTGTATGTATAAGTTTATTACAGCAACGTTTCGAGAATTTGCTTTCTGTTTAACGAAGATCAAGCAAATGTTATCTTTTTGTTTATACCTAGAATTTTATTATACTGAACTGCAGTGCATCGCGGATGTGTTTCACGTATATAAAAAGTTTGAAGTTTGATTATTTTAGCAATGGAAAATGATACTAATGGTATGTACTATGTATTAACTGTAACAATGGTGGTTTTAAATAACATTTGTGTTTTTGAAAAATTCACTGTTTCAAGATGCGCTTGTTTTGTGGAGCGTGAATTTTTCTGTCCGATGTCGCCCGATACATACCTGCTAAAAGGGTATTATATCTACTTTCATTTGGTGTATGAATTGTCTGCTTAAAATTAGTCCTGTTCGATAAAGTTATTATTTTCAGACGTCAAGAGCAAAAACAACAGGAATCAATTTTTTTTTTTTTAATTTCCTACAGAACTCAAGGGAAAAAAGATTGTTTCATTCGTTACACGGAAGATAATGTGCAACCCCCTCGGCAAAAAAAAATCTCAAAAACCAGTAGTAGCTTTGAGCCAAGAAGCGGCTAAAATTTTTGCTTAGGTTTGGAAGAAATAGTTTACTGCCTTCAAAGAGGAGTAGTTTCTACTACCACAGTACGGATGTAGTTGTGTATAGCGGAAATCTTCTTATCATAAAACAATGAAGCTATAGATTGCCTTTATGGAGTTATTTATGGAGAAATTACAGCAGTTGGAAGTGGGAGTGGTAGAAAGGCGGTACATTTTTTTCGAATCATTCAAATCATAAATTTGTTGGTATTCATTCGTAAATATGTTCATATATTTTTTAGGCTCAGTTACTCTAGACTTAATTTAATTTACAATTTTTTGATATGGCTTATAGGCCTCAAAGGGACCTTCAGCTGAAAAGGAACATAGAAAAATAAAATATTTTCGCCTCGGGCTAAGTTGGCGCTTAGAGTAATCATTAACGATTCACTTAAGTTAAGTCTAGACTAACTGAGCTTTTTATGTACATACATATGTATGTGAAATAATTTTTTTTATAAATTTGCTGTCTAGGCTATTTTTCTATCGCTATAACCCTTTAAAAAATTTTACCTATATTTTTGTGCTTTCAAAAAAAATGTATTCTTTTTTTCAAACTATGTAGGTACACATATTTGGTGTGATTAAAATTACGTTGAAGTTACAATTAACCTAACGTTTCACCGCAAACACAGCCTGTGGACGAACAGATAACCTAAATTTTATAAAAACATACATACTTCCACATGTACTTAGATAAAAGTTAACGCACAAACATGTGCACACTAAGCTTTTAGCCCACATGGAAAATCAATCAGTCCCAATAGTTAGATGTTATCTATCATTTGTTGCACTTACCGAAATATGCTAGCGCTTGCATATACATACATACATATTTATGAACAACGTACTTTTGTAAATATGTATGAAATTAATCAATACCCACATAATTATATTTATATGTATGTATTTAAGAATGAATGTGATTATGTGCATTCACGTTTGATTATGTGCGCTCGATTGACAACGTCCCTTCGTAACACGGTAGTGCTGCCATAAATTTAATACTTTATGAGTTTGTTGGCGTATAAATGACATTTTAATGCATTTGGGAGCGGGTGAGATAGCAGTAGTGCTGCAACAGCCGCAGCTACAGCTAAACAAAGTTATTTTAATTCAAAAGCCACATAACACAATAACAAAGTTATCATTCAGGCTCTCACCTCTATTATTTAAAAAAAAAAATAATTTAGTATTTAGGAATATTCTTGCAATAAAATAGAGATAACGACTATGGTGATAAAGCTATTGCCGCTAAAAAAAAGGATTGATATTCCATACATTTTTATGTGTTTATTATATTATTTGTTATGTTTGTTTAATTCATGAGCATAAAATATTTCACAATTCTATAAATTGTATTGAACTGCAATATCATGCATTGTATACAAAAATATTTTTATTGGTTTTCATTACTAAGCATTTGTGTGTATACATCGAAATACATAATTGCATATACAGTCATGTGAAAATTAATAGAAACACGACATTTTTACCAATTTCTGATATTTTTTCATTATTTGTTTACTGATTATTATTTTTTTATAAAAATACCACTCATTATCTAACAAAAATAATATAGGTAGAAATTTCAAAAAAATTAGAAAAATTCAACAAAATTTTACAGCAGCAAACTTTTTATTAAGATTTTCTAGACAAATTATAAGTATGCAGTTTACTAATAATAATTATAATAGGTTGGCGCTTACACATAAGTTAGTGTTTGGCCGAGCTTCTCCTCCAATTTGTGGCGTGCGCCTTGATGTTGTCACACAAAGCGGAGGGACCTACAGTTTTACGCAGACTCCGAACGGGGATTGTATTTTTATGAGAAGCTGTTTTTCATGGCAGAAATACACTCGGAGGTTTGCCATTGCCTGCCGAGGGGCGACCGCTGTTAAGAAAAAATCTTTTTTCTACATTTTTTGTGCTGTTGCTTTGACCAGGGCTTGAACCCAGGTGGTGATGAGTGAAAGCGCGCNAATCTTTTTTGTGATGTTGCTTTGACCAGGGCTTGAACCCAGGTGGTGATGAGTGAAAGCGCGCACTGCTTACCACTACACCACAGCGGCAGTTTTATAGCCCATTAAATTCTAGCTTGAGAAAGTGCAAGTTTCAAGTAGCTAAAAATTCGCGTGGATATTTGATAATTTTTTTTGTTTTCTTCCATGCAAAGTGTGTTTTTTTAAAATATCTTAATAAAAAGATTGTTGTTGTTTAAAATTTCTACAAAGTTTGAAATTTGAACTGATGTGATTTTTGTTAGACAATGTATTTTTATAAAGAAAAAAATACTAATGACCATGAAACAAACAATGGAAAGATAGCCAAAACTNAGTGATTTTTGTTAGACAATGTTTATAAGACAATTTTTATAAAAAAAAAAAATACTAATGACCATGAAACAAACAATGGAAAGATAGCCAAAACTGGTCAAAATTTCGTGTCGCTATTAATTTTCACATGACTGTAGATGTACATACATGTATGTATGTATACAAGCTTTAGTGCATTCAGATCCATAATATTTTATATTCTTTGAATTTGAAAAAAATAAAAAACCAGTAACGTAAAAATATAAAAAAGTTCTAACCGAAATCATATCCCACCGTTCACCTGCTGAAGAGCAAGCGTAATTCTGTGGACATTTGAGAAAACAAATTATCGCGAGTTCGCGCCTTTTTTTTTAGTACCAAATCGTTGAGTTTTTATACAATATATTTTAACTACGAGTAATAACCAACCAAAATTTGAACAAATTTGTTAAGTTTTCGGAACAAAAAGTCAGTAATTTGTTAGCTAAAAATCTGCAAATCAAGCCATACGTCTTACAAGGCTCAGAACCTCTTTTCGCGGAAAAAGCATAGAAAATCCTCCAAAGAGTTTAGGGAAATGCTGCTTAATTGACAGTCCTTGATCAGATATACAGTGGTGGAAAAATAAACAGGGACACGGCATTTTATATTTTAAATTTTGTGGAAATATTATAAAAAATATACAAATTCCCGTCCCATTGGAAAAGCGGTATTTATCGTGCAATCCGTGCACCGTGCA
>NW_016178258.1:0-7975 GCF_001687245.7 Rhagoletis zephyria
AGAACGGAATGTTTCCCATGAGCGCGTTAGCAGGTGTTAACTTACATAAGTGTAGTTGCATTTCCGTAAGTAGCATAGCGAGACAAACACTTCCAACAACCCCCTACATCAACTACTACGTACGTACAGAGGGAGCAGCACAACAAGCGCGACAGGCCGTGGAGTGATGTAGTTGGGCCGTGGAGTGATGTAGTTGGGCCGTGGAGGGATGTAGTTGGGCCGTGGAGTGATGTAGTTGGGCGTGTAATAATTATGAAACATTAATGAATGCTCTTCGCATGCAGCATAAGCAAAATTGTGGTTGTTGACTGCTGGCGTATAAGATGTCGACATCAGCGGATAGTTGCCAAGTGAGTGCGCAGCAGAACCGCAAAGAATTTCATATACTTATATATTTAATTATGTGCATATGTACATATGTATATATAAATTTATGCCATACTGTTTATGAACTCCAACTGCATTATCGCCATCGTCGTCTCAAGTGCAGGTTGTTTATTTTTAAATATTTTTTTATAGTAGTAAGTGAAATTTTATTGCGCCGCCATATATCTACCCCTTACCACCACATCCACATATGTACGCTTCGGACGGTAGATGCACAAATGTGTTGTGTGCTGCGCAATCTCTTTGCATATGCCATAATATTAAGAGCCGGTAAAAAAATTGGTAAATAAATTTAGTTTGTAGGCAATGTTGCTTTTTATACCCAACACAGTTTTGAAGTTAAACTTCTTAATTGAGTTCGGAGATGTTTGCGCTAAATAGTTAACAGAACGTCATAAAATTTTTATTGAATTTGGATGTGGTTTTGATTTCTGCATAAAGGTTGCCACCTGTCAGAAAGTGAAATTTAAATTATTTAATATGTAAATTTCGTTAATAACATATGTATGGATTATTATAAGTTACTCAGTTGATATGAGAATGTAGCTCATACGCCATGTACGTACATTCGTTATTAACTTCTGTGTTTTAAATGGCAAATCTATCGAGTTGTTTTTTTTTTTAGTGTCACTCCCTTCGCTCGCCAGAAAAAAAACGCTTTCTTCTAGCGTTTTTTTTTTTTCAAACAACGCAGTTCCAGACACAAGTACCATAAAAAACAACATACCTGTAAAGTTTCAAGGATGTGCCACCAAACTAAAGAGTATGGAAACATGCAGAAGATTTGACGCAGTTATTTTGTAGTTTTTGAAGTTGTACGACTTTTTTTAATTTTGATAAATTAAGATACTTCAAAATGTTAAAATTAAAAATATGGGAAGGTAGAACCGCTGAGAGACACTTTTTGCATTTTTGACGCTTTCAAGCAATTTAATTTTAAAATTTACTCACAACAATTCACAGACACATTCATTTCCAATCTCAAAGAACAAAAATTTTCAACAATTTAATTTTTTTCATTTTCAGTTTCATATTATTTTAAAATGCTGGCAAACCTCAAAAAAAAATCATGACCGACGAATTAAGAGATCGGTTCTTGCTTACTATATTTTTATCGTGATCCAAATAGCGGCTCCAATATGATGGAAGATTTTTTTTTAATTTATCGGATTCACCTAGAACCTTTTACTCGGAGGATATCGATGTTGCTTGATAACAAATCTGAAGGCGGATTAGAAAAATTTTAAATTGAACTTACGTGCATGGCGTATGAGTTACCCAAACGAGATGAGAATGTACATAACCAAAGTGAGTTTGGTGTTCATGCTAAGAACGTTAAGCTCACAAGGCAAAATGGATTCTCAGAGGTCATCGCATATTACTTAAGCAATTATTGGCATTGGGTATAACACAGTAAGGATTTTTGTGTGCGTTATTTGCAAAGCAACACGCGAAAGTAAAGAAAAAAAACGCGAGTAAAAGGCAGTGAAACAGAAAAAGAAATATATAAGTGCAAGATAAATGTATGAAGGAACTTTTTAAATAGGTACGAGTATACTGCAAATGAAAAGCGTAGAAAATTAAATGAAAAAAATGAGGAATGTGTTGATTGAAATCTTTTGAAACTCAAACTGAATATATTGCATTGCGGCATTGCACAGTGCCTCTCCTTATCTTGCCTGAATAAGTACGTGTAATATTTTTTTTTGTTTTTTTTTTTTGTAAATACAAGTTCAAGCGCAACTGCTATCTGCAATCTTTAGAAATTTATGTAAATCCTTTTTATTTAATTCAATAGATTTTTATGCTGCTTCATCTCAGTTCGCAGGTTTGCAGGTGCAGCCGTCAATTTTTTTTTTTTTTTTATTCATCGCAAAAGATTTTGTCGCATGCCCTTCGCTCAGAGAGTTTTCGCAACGATTGTTAATCATTGTCGATTTGTTAGCATACTCGTTTTTTTTTTTTTTGTAATTCTATTTCAAATGAAATTGAATGAA
Source organism: Rhagoletis zephyria (assembly GCF_001687245.7). Lineage (NCBI taxonomy): Eukaryota > Metazoa > Arthropoda > Insecta > Diptera > Tephritidae > Rhagoletis > Rhagoletis zephyria. The sequence continues at coordinate 2,385 of NW_016178258.1, forward strand.
TTAATGCGATTTGCCTGCAGCGTTCAGCTATAGAGATGCACCTTACTACGTCTCGTAAGCGGTTAGTTAGCGTTGCATTATTACCTTAGGGGCAAATTTTTTCCCTCATCTCTATTTTAATTGTTCCTTTTTTGCATTTTTTTTTTTCAATTACAATAAATTTTCCATTATCTCGCTCATAATAAGCAATTTTCTTTGCGATTAGGCAATAATTATCTCAGCGCTCGTTTCAGTTGGAATTTGATTGACGTTAGAATAGTAATGAGATGGAAGGGAACAGAATTTGTATGTAGTAAACACTGTGGTTCTGACGCTGGCAGGTGAAATGAGTGACAAGTAATGACGAGCTGGTATAATAAAATATTTGATTAAATTTCAATGCAATTTCTTGGATTTCTTGGTGGTATGAATGTTTATATACATAGTGTCCCAGACAACCCGTCCATCCAATTTTAAGTATCGATACAATGTGTTATTTCATATGAAGCAAAAGGTTTTTTTCGTAAAGGTGATTAGCAGGAGGCGCGGAGTGGACATTGCCTTTGCCTACCGTTTCTATACCTTTGTATTTATGTTTCCATTTCTGTACGTTTCCCTAACATTTTCACGCATATTCCTCTGCAGGTCATGTAATTTTAAAAAACATGACTAATAACGAAGGGTTACACACTAATTTTATTCTAAAAAACTGAAATTTATTTTAAAACCTTCGTCTTAATCTTAATCTCATTTCTTATATTTTTTACCTTTACCTTTGTTTATATCATCATATGTTTCACTTTAAATTTACCCATAACACCCTCGGGTCTTTCGGAAGGGAAATAACGCCCACCACCGACAAAAGGCATTAAATCCCGAGGAGGTGCGAAAGAACAATAACGCTTCCTTAAAAAAGGAGGACACTTAGTGTAATAACGACATTCATTTTGAGCTAAATGTTTGTTTTAGTTAGCCTCGAAATGTGCTCCTAAGTCTTTGCAATCATTTTATATTTAAGTTCGAGTAATTTGTATTCAATTGGTTTTTAAATTGTGCGACAATCAACGAAAGTAGGTAAGAAAGGAAACGGAAATAATGTCCGCGGGCTTTACTTCCTCTTTCTCAGGACAGTAGGTGCTACTGGAGAAAAAATAAGCACATCGATAAATCCGGGTTTTTCTTAGTTTGAAAATAAAGACCCCGTGCCGTGGAGAGTTGCCACCTGTTTAAAAAAATCAACTTTAATTTGAATTTAGGGAAATAATTAGGGCTGAAATGTGTTTAAGAAGGTTGTAGTTTGAAAACATTTTAAAAGGAGTTGCCATTTTTTTAAGAAGTAGAATTTTATTAAATTGTGCATAAGTTATATGATGAAAAAAAATTAAGAAATATTAAGATTATATTTGAAGAATTTGAAGAAGCTTAAGCCACCGCTTTAAAACTTAAATTCAATTTAATAAGTTAACTGAATTATTACAAATATGAGTATCAATCGAAATTTCTTTAAAAAAGGTCTCATTTATAACTAAATATATAAGCGTGGCCATTTTCGGTTAAATCATGATTGTAAATTGTCAAAGTACTTTTGTTATCTGCCATTTTGGGGTGGTGGCCATCTTGGATTTGGAACTTTTCATGGTGTACTGTATTCTACTAGCCAAGCCCCTTCATTTGATATCCATATTGAGGTGGTTGTGAAAAAATATGTAATCTCTCATTTTGTGGTTGTGGTCTTGGTTTTAGAATGTAGTTGTTCACACTTTCCATGACACTGAATGGTATTGTAATCAGAACTAAAGGTTAGTACGAAATTTCAGATTAATAGGTCAACAGGAAGCGGGTGAAATCCTAATCATTATTAAAAATACTCTTATGAAATTGCATACTTTGCATACTGCAAAATATATGCAGATATGCAAAAAATATGCGAATATGTAAATATGAAAAAAACATGCAAGTATTCAAATATGCATGGGCATAAATCTTCTTCATTTTAAATGAATCATAGAGTTCCGATGACTAGTTATAACTAATACATAAAACTAGGTGGGCATTTACATTATTGTTTATACCAGCTTTATATTCACCATAAGCTATATGTGCATAATCAGCAAGTAATGATTGCCCGAATATGAAAAAATAGTGATTTCCAAAACGTCGCCAATAAAGTTTAAATGGTAAACATTAAAATAGCTAAAACTTATATGTCAACAAGAATATACCTATGGGGCGTTCCATACCAAAATGGACGGGCTTCACAATTCATGTGTGAATGTGTGAATGTAAAATTTTTAGGGTACATGGACAAACATACATAATAAATAAATATGAAATTTGAGGTTGATTAATACATTTTTAAAAGCTGTACAGCACAAAAACAAAAACAAATCGATTTAACAGTTTCCCATATATTTATCTCGAGAACAGTGCGAGGAAAAAATTTGAAAAAAATTTCACATACCCACATGAAAATTCTCTATGAAAATAAATATTTTCTACAGTTTTTTTTCTTGAAAAATTTTTCACATACCAATTTTTTTATAAAAAAAACAATCGTTTTTGAAAATATGCCTTCGGAAAAAATTGAAAAAAGCACAGTGCTAGCTCTGAGTATTGCGCAATATTTAAGTATAGTATTACGGGGTGCACTCTACAATAATTTGAGTTTTAATTTTTTTTTTTACACCAAAGTTGTGTAAAATGTGTACATTACAAATTCACAATTTGTTTACATTTTTTTAGAATTTTTTTTAATATGCAGGTTTGTAGTTCATTAAATTTTAGTATAATAGAGTGCAAGTTATAAGCGATTTCAAAACTGGCGTTCATTTTTTTAATTTTCTTGAAAACGGTTTTCCGCATTTTCTTCCATAGGAAAAAAGTGCAAAAAGCTGTCAGCATAAAAAATATTAAAAATCAATGCAATTTTTTGGGAGCTTTAAAATTGCCCTTTATTATACCTAAATTTAATGGGCTACAAAACTGCATACTCAAAAAAATTGGAAATAATAATAATAAATACTTAAATAATACTACACTTAATTATTGCGCAATTCTCAGAGCTACCAATGGGGTTTTTTTTTAATTTTTTTTAGATGGCATATTTTCGAAAACTATTTTTTTTTATCAAAAAATGTGTATGTGAAAAATTTTTCAAGAGAATCGGAATTTAAAAATATTTATTTTCAAAGATAATTTTTATGTTTGTATGTGTGATTTTTTTTTAATTTTTCCACGCGCCGCTCTCGAGATATTTGGAAAATTATCAAATCGATTCGTTTTTGTTTTTGCTGCAAAATTTTTAAAAATGTATTTATCAAACAACACAAAAAAAAAATTTTAAACAAATCAACCACATAAAGTGTCAACCCCATCCGTTTTGGTATGGAACACCCCATATATACATATTCGATGCCATTGCGACCCGCGACTATACATCTACTGCTCACAAACATAATTATTTACCGTTTGAAGCTTAGACCAACGCTTTGATGGCATTAAGCTAATGTCTTCTTTATTGCATGGAGTTTATCATTGGGCAATAAAGACAGCATAATACGTATCTACTTAGATACATATGTATTACTATGGTCCATACATATGTTTTTACATATATCACATACATATATCACATGTACATAGTAGGTACACATCTTCCTTAAATCTACCAAGATGAAACACTTGCATCCACTAACATTTCATTCACATAAACATATATCTTCATATGACGCAAATCTCTAGCAAACAAATAACAACACATATCTACATTTATTGCCATACTTGGATTAACGTACCTACATACAGGCATATATTCATAGGTAAGTACGAGTACATATATGTACATAAGTATAGTCTCCTAAGCACCGAGCGTAACCTCCAAAGGGCTTGGCTGTGACTTGTTTGGCTTGCCTTGGCTTGCCTTGGCTTGGCTACAATTGCGCTCTAATAGCGCAAACGGATTAAGTTACTTAGTGCAGCCAGCTAAAGGCGATATGATTTACATACTGCATCGATATTACGCTACCACCACACTGGCTTTCTTGGAAGGGATATTGTATAGGTGCACGTACATGCATAACTTGCTCAACTAGCTCCACTAGCCGTGTACGATTTCGAAACTTTGCGATTGTGGTGGACGCTGCTGTCTGAACGGTGCACTGCAAGTAAATTGACTATAAATAGTAGGGTGGCCCTTAAAAACCCTACCAACAAATTAAAACATCCACAAAAAATAAAAAAACTTTAATTTTTAGGGGACGCTAGCAGGGGTTGAAAAAATTCGACAAAGTTTTGTCGCTCTGCAAGTTTATGAATTTTTAAGACCATTGGTAAGTCCACGCCGTTTAAATTATAAGGTACAAAATTACTTCTATCTTTTTACTATTGGAAAGTCTCCTGCTTTGGAACTAAAACCTGACTTCAATTTTTAGTATTTCTCTGAAGATACTTGAAGGACTTGCTAGGACTTTCCAGTTTGTCGATAAATTTCGATAATTTGATACATATCGATAATTCAATGAATTTCAAAAACATTTCAGTCTGTCGATAAATTTCGATAATTTGATACATATAGATAATTCAATGAATTTTGAAAAACACTGAAATCCGATAACTCCACTAAATTCGATAACTCGACTAATTCCGATAACGTTTAATAAATTTTGATAACTGTGCATTTCGAGGGCTCGATAAATTTCGATAACTAAAAAATGAATATATCTCGATATAAATCGATAAACTTTAGATACCGCTATTAATATCGATAACTCGGTTAATTTTGATAGCTCCTTGTTTTTCGAAAGCTCTTGACAAATTTCGATAACTCCCTACACTCTGATAACACGATAAAATTCGATAAGCATTAATGACTCGATAAACCTATATAACCTTGAAATTTCGTTAACTCGATGTATTTTGAAAAATCTAAAAACTTCGATTTGATAAATCGAAAAATTTCAGTAAATATCGATAGCTCGATAACAAATATTGATATCTCTATTAGCGATGATGATTCTATACATAACGATTACTTGATAAATATTATTAACTTGACAAATTTCCATAGTCCCATAAATTTGTATATCCCGACAACCATCCGTAAATTTCGATAGCAAGTTCCTGTTACTATAAATTTCGGTAACTTGATAAACAGTTATCAATTTGAACGTTGAGATAACTTAACAAGAATTGATAATTCGATAGCTATAAACATCGCTGATTCCATAAATTTCGATAACTTTCGATAACAAAATTTTTATGACTGAATTTATTCCGATTCCTTTCGGAAAAAATTTTAATACATGATCTTCCTACCCTTTAAGTATACATTTTCATCTTTATCTTCAACTTTACCTTCGCTTTTTTGTCTTAATCGTTTATGTCGTTTTTTTTTGCTTCATCATCGCGTGTATCCTTACTGCAAAGTTTAATTTTTAATACGCAGTAATTTTCAACCAATTTTGAAACCATCAAAATTCTATTCATTAAATTTCCAATGTATTCTTGGTTTTGAAATCGGTTCGGTAGAATCGTCAAACGAAGGCGGACAAAAATTATGTTAGCTTATTAATATATACTAGTGTTCGCCCAGCGGTTGAAATTCAACCGCTAAA
>NW_016178261.1:0-7975 GCF_001687245.7 Rhagoletis zephyria
TAGAGTGCATCATATGCTGCAGGGGGCGGTATAGCACTCAATGCATTTGCATTTTGTATGCTCTGTAAAAATTGTTAAAAAAAAAATATTTTTTTTTAATTTACGTACATAAGGAGAGATAACCAGTTTCCTCTCCTAACGTGTGCACACACCGCCTGTTTACTTTTATTGCGTACCAAATTTGTCACGTGCAGAAAAGTGACACATAAGTAAAATGATTAAAATTGATTGAATATGAGCACTCAATGTTCATTATTAGTAGGAAATGTATTTTTACGTTCGCAATGTTTGCAATTTTAAACATTTCATGCGTATACTTTAAGCATCACATGTAGTGATGTGCCGAGTCGAGTCGACTCGAGTTCTGACTCGAGTATTTTAGAAGTACTCACGTACTCGAGTAAGCAAATTATAGTATTCGCATACACAGACTCGAGTACGGGTCTCGAGTACTTATAATTATCAAACACCGAATCAGGTATTTTTGATATATAAATGGCGGTTTAGCGTTAAAAAAAAATATATATGTATATATATTTACCAAATACACCACACAACTAAATTAATTTTAATATCGTTATAGGTATTAATTGCCAAAGATGAAAGGAATTTTAAATTCCAAAGGAGTAATTTTGTTGTTTATGAATCTAGATCTCATGGAATATTGGCATTATAATTGAAGTACTAGTTGAACTTTTAAGGTACTGAAGATTTATTTTTTTTTAACTCATTATTTACTTTGGATATTTTTTTTATGACATACTACTAAGTTCTAGTTCTACTATGATAAATAAAGCAACTGTTATTGAACCCTATATTTATTTAATTTTAATTATTATTTGTAAGTATGTAAGAATTAGATTTCTATGTTTGGATCTACATAAATCGGATATACTATCTTGGAGTTAATAATAATATCATGTTAAATAAAAAGTCGGCATTTCGGTTGGGTGCATGTTCAGCAGTCGAATCTATAACGTATTCGAATACCGAGGTCTCAACTCGAATACTTGATCCGAGTATCTGACTCGAATCCTGACTCGATTCTTTTTTTAATGAGTACCAAAATACTCGAGTACCAAAAATAGCCGACTCGGCACATCACTAATCACATGTTCAAAAATACTATCTTGAACATCTTATGCGTATGCTGGTTGAAAAATTAACACATTTCAGCAGTAGTTTCACATTAATTTTTACAATGTAGCTTGTTGAGAATTGCATTATAAATATGTACATATGTGTGTGTTAAAAGGAGGCCAAAAAAAAAAATTAAATTTGGAATTTTAATGCTTCACCCCCTTGCATTATTCTATACCAAAAAACATGCGTCTATTTTTTATATTTTGAAATAAAAAATATTTATAGATTGCTCAAAGTTTTCCGTATATTTTATGTAAAAAAAAACAATTTTTCATAGAAATGGTGTATAATTCTTTAGAATCAATATTTTTCGATTGAAACCCCCAATTTCGCTTTGGGGGACTTTCAAATATAATTTCTGAATTTCTATTTAATCTTTTCTTAATTTTAACTATTTTTTGTAGGTCTTCCTAAAAACCCCAAAAATTTTTGGGGGGACCCATAGAAAATCGATAGTATTGAAATATGGTAAAATAAAGAATTGAGTACTATTTGCTGAAGTCTTCTGAAGAGAAACAGAGTCTTGCGAACGAAAAGTATTGATTTTCAAGGGTTCTATACCATTTCAACCAAAAACTTGTTTTTCTTCCCATATAAAATACATGGAAAACTTTGAGTGCTTTTAGCGAACTCTAAATATTTTTTGATTTGGATGTAAAAATTAGGTGTATTTTTTCGATATACTTAGAACAATCCTAGGGGATGTGAACATCAAAATTTCGACTTTACTTTATCACGTGAATTTTTGTTCCACCCTAATGTACATACATACAAATATCAAGCATTGTAAGGCAGCCTTCGCTGAAGTAGCCGTGGCAGTGCAAGGGCCAATCGGTCGCTTGTCAAATCATGGATTCCTATTATTGACTGAATTGCAATTACAATAGGCTATTGTGGCTGGTTGGAATATAGTAAGAATAGGAAAAGCACTAGGGAGCACATAAAAGTTGCTGTCAGACGTGACAAGTGTAAGTAGTTTAGAAAGGTCTGCCAAAGTTGGGAATTTCTGCAAGTGATTGCAGAAGCAGTGAAACCTTGCATTTTAAGTTATTTTCTAAAGCAGTTTTAATTTAGGAAAATTGAACTTTCTGATATTACTTTTAGTCTGTTTACATGGTGAATTCAAAAAATGCCATTTGCACCTATGCGACCAGATATTTTTATTGACATGAAAAATTTACTAAAAACACCAAAATGCATACAAAACAGCTACAAATTGTCTACTTTACATCAGCAGAATAAATTAGTTGCGAGTAGATATTTCATTAAATTTTATTTTTTTTTTCATACAAATTCATCAAAAATAGTGATACAGAGCAACACTCAATTGGCTTGACAGCATTATTGTTAGTGCAGCACCAGCAAGTTGAATTTATTTCACGACAGCGGTTTGCGTTCTTTAAGTTGCAGTTACACAATGCAATTTTTATTTCCGCAAGTGATTTATGCAAATCTGCAAAAGGGACTTTTCGTGAGTTAACATGGGAAATTAAACTTTCCTTATTGCATTTTGACAGCAAAAAGAATAGAGAAAGCGTTTTGATTGCTACGTGTAACAGCACTTTAACTGTTGAGAAATCGCTTAGATGCCAATATAGCAACCCAAACAATCAATTGCACAGTCGGTCAGCTAATTATTCATTGCAGGGAAGTTCGCAAGTAAGCAAGTAAGCATGTACGTATGTATGTATGTATGTATCTAGTTGCAGTATTTTATAGCCGTTATTACTAAAGTGGACTTTTAACTATTGATTAATGTAATTGTTGGTAAGAGTATTTACATTTTTACGTTGTGCTAAAACTTAGCTTGCAAGTAAGTAATCGGTTGACCTATTCAGTGTGAAAAGGTAATTTTTGTGGATTTATTCGCTTGCTGGAAGAAACATGAAATTATCTTTTTATGAGGCACAATTAACGTATTGTTAATTCAACATAAAGTACTGGCAGCAATTCTTGTACGTGTTCTTAATTTTTTTTTTTTATTTAATTTTTTAATTATAGCGTTCCTTCTGTAAACGAGTGGCAGATATGAAAGTAAGTGTTTTTTAGAGGAACAGACATTGATCTTACATGTCTAAGTTTTGGCGAAGGCAAACATTAAACACCTGGCAAACATATTTAATAATATAATTTATTTACCCTTCTGAAAACTGCCGTTACATGACAAGCAGGGGTGGTTTTTACCCTTATTTCGTACGGGCTTCGAAAAAGCTAATATTAGTAGATTTTACATACAAAACATAAAAGAGTTGCTACATATTTTAAAAGGAACAATGTTAGATCATTTTTACCATATACCTACGTATAGGATACATCAAGGCGAATTGATATATGCTGGTGTTGCCAGAGCAGTTGAATTTTCGCTTCGGTGGTTCCTAATGTCAAAATTATAAATTTTGTTGTTATTCCTACTGTCATTATGCGTGGAATTCGCTACATCGATATGTATTTTCATTGTGAGCATTTATGTATTTATTGGTCTAAATCTATCCCGATTCCTTTTAGCTGTTACAAACAACCGTTGTGTGAACAAAGTTATGATTAAAATCTTGATAAAATTTCTTTCCAAATAATTTATCAAGAAACACTGAATTGGGCGGTTTAAATATCTGGTTACATCGTTTGCTTTGCTTAGACTAAATAAAAAAAGTCCCTGCACTCTTACATCATACAACTGTTCTAAATTGACGATTCGTGATGCCAGTTCTAACGATGCTTTAAACATCGAATTTAGAGTGACTCAGACTTGCTTTAGATTTAACTTACTTATTATGCTCCTAGAATTTATTTTACTACTCATCCTTTGAGAGAATATTCAGAAATTTCGAGTTAGCTAAGTATTAAGACTACAACTTAACCTTGAAACAAGTAATTAAAAAAAGTTATTTTAAGACAAGCTTTCATAAGTGGTAAGTACAAAACAAAATCGATCCTGGTACCAAATAACGGCTAAATTTTTTGTGGATGCATTTCTTTCCATTTAACTAATATACTATATGTTCAAAATAAATATAAATACGGGGTTTTTAAATAAGTATCTCGGTACCTGTGACACCTAGTGGACTACTTCATCTTTCATATTGTATTGCCATCGGGTTCTGAGCTAAGTTTGAAGTTTAAAATCTCTAGCTCATTGGGAAGTTGACAGCAAAATTTGTTTACACACAGGAGTAGCATAACAGAAGCTTTTAAAAAGGACCGTGCTCCCGTTAGAATTTCTTCGAATGAATAATGTTTAGCTAATGGAAATCAGGAGGCCAAGTTTATACCTCGGAGATTTCTAAGAATTGCATAAAAATGCATAGATATCCAGTTGTGCAAACATGCGAGCGTTGTACATGGCTCAGTACGGGAAAAGCGTAGGTCGTTTAAATAAATCAGATATTGAGGACCGCCGCTTTGATGCGGATTGTGGCGAGAAACTCGTTCGACGGTATTCCGGGTTCTTCCACTCTGCAAATCCAACAATAAATTTCCTCGCCATTACAAGGCTACTGTAGTAGATGCCTAAATGCCGTCTAACATTATGGCTACAAACATTTAGGGTGCATAAGCATATACTCTATTCCTTAAAAAGGTCGCCATGGTCGGCATCCAAAGATGTGGTTCTCATCCGAGAAAATTCGTTAATTGGTTTTGATTTAATTTGTATGTGGCAGGAAGCCCTATGCACAACTCATTACACAATCGAACAGAAATGCGATTCGGGGTAAATATTCATTTTCCTCACACTGTCAGGATATTGAACCAAAACCAGTAGTTTTTTTTTCTTAGAGTTTATGATCTTTTTTTCTGAGATAGAAAGTCTTCTTATTTGTCATTGCTACTCCTTTTAATAGAGAAATTACAATACAGTGTGAACTCACCTTCACTATTTATCCTCACTTATTTTACAGAAATCATAGCAACATCTTTTCAAATAAGCGACATAAGGTGCGCTTGACATACCCAGGCAATTCTCTGCCACAATCCAGCACATTGTGTATTCAGTGCGGCGTGCGATGACGACCAACAACAATAAAAGTGTAAATATTGATTGTCGATGTAGTAGCAGTTGCAAGTGACGTGCTCTCATCAAAGACAATTATCAATTGTCAAATGGCGGTTGTGTGGCGGCTAATAAATATCATATAATAGGTGTGTAGTTGTTTGCATAAAATTTATTGTGTAAAATTCCTTTTGTCTGGCTATTTGCATTTGACAGGCTGATTATAGGTGTTAAATTTATTGCTACTTAGTGGTGTTCTGCTAATAGAATACCATACAGATACTAGATACAAATTTATGTACACATGTAAATAACTATATGCATATACAATCACAGACAATTTTAAGGCTCTTTATTACAGATTTTGTGGCTTTGAACTATCTTGGAAATGATTAAAGCGATATTACAAACATATACATGGAAGATTAGCTGCCTCAATTTTACTTTGGTAAAAACTGGTTGCAAAAGCTCATCCTTTTGTTTTTTTTTTTTATTTTAGGTCGCTTTGCCACAACAGCTGCAAAGTTTTATTTGCATTTAATTGATGAGTGAAAATTCATATTTGATTCATTGCTGGAAAACTGTAAGTTTCAGTTTTCACATTTGATTGGTCAATAAAAATTTTACAAAATAATTTGCTGTTAGATCAAAAATTAAATAAACTATTAAACAATTTACGCAAGGTAAATCAATTTGAAAATTGACTTTATGTAGAATTCAAAATTTATTTAATAAAAATTGTAAATACATATTTCACATGCCGGTGTACGTAAACATGCTCTGCAAAAATGTAAACAAGTGCATAGAACATATTTTTTTTTGGAATTATATTGGCTGCTCGTCAGCATGTTAATGACCACTTGTCAGTGCAAATGCCAGCTGTGCATCAGTGTTGGCCCCTTGCAATGCGGCAATGCGCGCACGCTTGGCTAACAGAGTAGTTTTATGAAACTTTTCCGGTGCTTTATTTGCTTTGATCGTACTCTTGTTTAGCAGATTTCAAAATTTTCCCGTAACTCAAAATATTTCTTAATTAACTATTTGTGAAATTTATGTGGTTTGTTGTTGTTGGCGCAAACCAAAGCGTTGATTTTCTAAATTGATTTTTCAGATTTATAAATGTGGTTGTTTGCTTGTTTATATTTAAGTTGCACATCAATAAATGTTTGCACTTTTCGTAATTATTGTGCAAATTTTGTGCTTTGATTCACTTAAATGTTTGCTTGTTCAGACATAAATTTATACCTTTCCACATTTATACTTATGCATATATTTATGTATGTGTATATATGAATTTCTATTTAAATTGTACCATATACACATTTTATTAACTCAGCTTGTTTTTATACAAACACTTGGCACTTGTGTGCACTTTCAGCTAACAGATGCCATAAAGCGTTGCAGTGAGCAACTTTAATGTTGTTTTTTTTTTTTTTTCTTGCTGCCAATGAAACCGATTATTGATATTTACACTAGCATTACTGCATTTGCTTTGCCGTATTATTGGTACATATTTGTGTTTATTAAAAATAGGTCAACATATACGCACACACATGCAAGAACTTTCTTTATATGTACACGCGTATCAACATTTGCATATTCTTCACTTAAAATTCCACATTTTATATGAATATACATATGTAGGTACGTATGTGAGATTATAAAGTTGAAATTTATATTTCAATTTCGGGCAGCACGTGCTGGTGCAGAGCGTGTAATGTGAGTAAAGTGTGCACAAGTTGCTCATACGTCACGTAGTGCTGCATCGGCACTTTCATAGAATGCTTGCATGTGCGTTCTTTTTGAAAAGTTGTTCAAAAAAGAATTTAAATTCAAATGTTCGATATATTTAATACGAAGCGTATGCCCAAACAGCTGAGCTATTTAAAGTGGCCGTGTGGATTTATATCTTTTCTTGCATTTATAATTCCCTGACTTCCAACGTCATACTAACCGGACAATTTGGCTAAAATAGCTGAAAGTTTTTGTAAGACAATTGAAAGACAGTAGGCAAGATGTTTGAAAGCTTTTGTTTATTCTGACATGAAAGCCCACTTGCAGACTTTAATTTGGCACATAACATTTGAGCATGCTCTAAATGGAGATGTACATATGTATGTATGTAAATCATTTTGCCCGCACTGTTCTAACAGTCGCAATGGCCGAGTGAACAAAACTCCGATTTTGAGTCCTCGGGAAGCGGAATTATTTTTTTTAAATATTGGGATTTTATTGTTGCGCGGCCGCTTTGGTGTAGCGGTTAGAGTGCGTACAACCATTCCGCACCGCCTGGGTCCAAGCCCAGTTTCGAACCAACATCAAATAAAGGAGAGATAGAGAGAAGAGAGATATTTCAGTAAATATTGCATCCAGATTATTGAAAATTAGTGCTTGGAGTAGAATTTTGGTAAAAAATAATAATATTATTATGAAACTTTAGGACAGTGGGCAAGACCCCGCCCACTTATGATCAAATACTGTATCTTAGTATCCGCTTTACCAATCCTTACCAATTTCGGCACAAGCCATGCTTAGGATCCAGCTAAGAAATTTGTTGAAAATCTTTGAAATCGGGCAATAGCCACGCCCTCCTCCCATATAACGGTAATTTACAGAAACGAGAAAACTGCGTTAAATTAGTAACTACTGAAACTATTTCGTTTCAATTATAATTGATTCAAAGTCGATTATTGCAATAACCACTTAGCAGAAAACTAGATTATAAATTTTTGGATATTGGGCGTGGCGCCGCCCACTTATGACCACAAATGTGTGCCTCGGTAACCGATTTATCCATTTCTACCAAACTCTGTGCACTTAGTATCCTTGGTACTGAAAATCGGT
>NW_016178262.1:0-7974 GCF_001687245.7 Rhagoletis zephyria
AGGGATGCACATACAACGAGATTTTATCCTATTGCAATAGATATGAAGATTTGATAAGAAACGGTAGCTTGTAATGTAATGCAAAATATATAGTTTGCAGGAATATAGGTACGCATTTTTACACATACATTTACATTGAAAAATTCGAATGTTATACTTATAATTTTACCTTTATAATAAAATTGTAAAACTGAGAAAACTAAAATACATATGTATATTAATTGAAAAACAATGTCATTTGAATTGAAACATTCTTTGCTGTAGACCAACACGCAACCAATGATGAACTCGAAAATGAGGTTAAAAAAAGTTAAAGAATATTACTGACAGCTTAAGAAAGTACAACTTTGGTTTTGGTTTTACCGTCAACGTCCCGCTGCTTACAGAAGCGATTTCGAAAAGGTCGCAGCTTTGCGAGATATGTCCTTTTTCGAATATAAAAAATAAAGTAAACCTATTGTAAGTGTCTTAAAACAATTTTAACTGTACTCCCATATTTGTATTCGTACGTCCTAATCTACAATGATTTTTAATTTTTCAAGTGTACCCAATAGGAATTAAAGCTAATAATTTATTTTTGAGTTTTACTTTATCGCACAAATGAAATTATATAATAAAAATAGATTTTTTTTCGATCAAAATAAATAATACAAATTTTTTCCCTTCCCGCCCCGTTAACTTTGGAAAATGTGTTTTAAATTCTACGCTCTTATTGGGAGCTTATCTCGGCAACTTCAAATTGAGATAAAAAAGAAATGGTAGCCAACTTTTTCAACTCCTTTTGTACTTTTTCAGTATTTGATCAGCCTAATCTAATGCCGTTCGTTCGCTGGCCATCACCTCCAACTTTTTGAAATTAGGTACACAGTGTAACTAGATATTATAAAAATACTCAAAATCTCTCAACAGAGACGAGATACACTAATAAAAGGAATAAGTATCAAAATACTCAGGTAAAAATTTCATTTGGTGTTGTCTGAGTTTAATAAATAATCAATATTAAACGGTGCTACAAAAAAGTCATGAAATACACTGGACACAAAAACTAGTGTAGGTTGTAGATATGATCGAATACAACATGAAAATAGGTCCCGTATATTTCCTGGAGCCTCCGTTTATATTTTGTTTAAAAACAACCGGTATGTTCATTTTTGATGCACTTATATACCCTGTAGGAAATGTATCTAACTATAAGCTAACTTTAAGTTGATTAGGAAGGAGCTAAAAGTCACTTATTATCTGTATAGTTTCTTTGACGATAGCTAACTATATTTCTATGGCGCTGGCCGCGAAATAGTCAAGGGTGGTTACCTCTGCATTTGATGTAACTAACTTGGAATTAACTATCTACTTTTGGATATAAAATATCAATATGAAAAACAAAATTTTTTTATATTCTTTAATTTTTATTTATTTTATTACATTATATATTTGTTTACATAATCTGCTGTAGGTGGTTCCATATTCGAACTCCGTCAGACATAACTTCCAGATGATAATATTAAATTTCGATCTTCCTTTTATTTGACCTAAATTCGAAAAAGATATTTGAATAGAAACTAGAAACGCGTGTGAAGAAAACAATCTTCATTACTCCTGCATTAAGTTCTAAGTTAGCTTTTTGTAGCTAACCACAAGCTTTATATTTTATAGAAATCCCGCAAAAAAGCTAACTACAAGTGGGTTATTTTTTATCAATTCATAATTTTTTTCTAATTTGCCTTTACGCGATATGTTGGCATTTCCATTTGTAAAAAGTAGCATGTACGCATGCAAATACATATCGTGTGAGAATACTTTTAGGAGGTCACGGTAACATTTTTATTGATACCTTGACAGTTTTATATGTTAGAACGGTGCGGTTCCGGGTAAGCCTTTTGCATTAAATTTGTCGACGGGTGAGTACTGCGCTTGACTTCCACGTGTTCGCACTTTTTTGTGGATTGGCGCGAACAGCGCGGGTTTACTATAGTAGTCCGCACGAGTATTGGTGTACTGAATTTGTAATTTGGTTACAATTCATATGCGGTGCATCACTGTTCTTAGATGGTTACTTAACCCTTTCGCTATAATGATGCCATATGGCGTCATGCGTTTTTGAATACTCACAGATTTAAGTGAGTTTATCTGAAATTATATTTTTATATGCAACGCTGTAATGGGAAGTTTTATAAACTATATTTTAATACGGCATTGTTATTTTTATCCTTAGTAGATGAAACATTTCAATTTTTAAACTTTACTAGAATATCCATTTTCTTTTGCTTAAAAAGGTCTACATTAAAATACTCTATTTTACCAAATAACCCAATAAATTAAAAACAAATAAATATGCTATAGTCTCCAAAATAGTGTCAAATATTGCTAGAACTTGTAATTTAATTTAAAAAAGTGCTACTAAATGCGTGGTATATTTGTGTATGATGCCATATGGCATCAATAATATTTGAAGGAGCTGAAATCCGCACCAGCAAATAACGATATATTTGTATTGGGAAATTGCACCTGGTAAATTTTTTAAATGTGTTATTAAATCTATGTATGTTCCAACTTATTTCCTTAAATTTTTGTGGTGTTATTTAATTTGAGTTGAATAAAATAAAATACCATATTAAAAAATCTTTGCATATTTTATACACCAGTTAGTACAAATGATGCCATATGGCATCATTCCAAAAAACACTTTAGAATCGCATTTTGGAAAAAATTTAATTGAATGGTGTTATATTATTTATTAAGGATCATTTAATAAAAAAATTGGATTTTTGAAGCCCGAATCTAAAAAGATGTACCGAAAGGGTTAAAATATTTTTCGATTTGATAAACATTACTGAAATCAACGCTCTCATTATCAACCAAATGAATGTCTATACTGAAAAAATTTTAACGGGTAACTTTTTACAAGATAGTTCCTCGATTTATTGAAATCGGCTTTGATTCGCCGTACATCAATTAAAACACTTCTCTAATAACTAAAATTTGGAATAGGTGCATCTCAAGATTTGTAAAAAAAATGGAATTGACCTGAACAGCAGGCTGGCGTGGGCACCCAATGTTACGAAAACTGATAGATTTTTTAAGTAATATTGTTTTAAGAAGACAATTATTCTTATTTTTTCTTTTACATAAATAAATTATTTTTTGTTTCAAATTCCTACTTGCTATGAAAAAATTTAAGTTTGTGATCGTGAACGTAATAGATGACTATATCGATGGCTGAGTGGAAGATCGACTTATCTCAGCAGCCAGTTTAAAAACGCCCTATCTCAGCAAACTTTTCAAGAATGCCCTACTTCAGAATTTGGTTGAAGAACGCACTATTTCAGAATTTTATTGAAAAACATCCTATCTCAGAATTTGGTTGAAGAACGCCCTATCTCAAACGAAAGTATAATGAAAATGTGCTGAGATAGGGCGTTTTTGAATCGGCAGCTGAGATAGGGCGTTCTTCAACCAAATTCACATCACTTCATGTGACGTCATAGGACATGACATTACATTACATCACATAAAATCACTTCACATTACCTGACATCACAACACATATCGTGTTATTATGTCATCACATTTCACATCATCAAGGTGAATATGTAAATAAAGATAAGGGTAAAAACAAAGAAGAAAAATAAAAACAAAGATGAAGACCAAGGTAAATGAAAACACTGTACTTTTATAAGGACACAGGTAGACATGGGTGATAGTCAAGAATGATAGAATCCAAGATTGCGCCTATCAGAGAGGATTTTTGAGAACAGCTTTTGTGTAACGTCACACTGGTGCAATTGCGAGAGAGAAATGCCAAAACGTGAGCAAGAACGGAAGAAGAAGGAAAACGTAAACAAGTTGCACAAGTGTGACGTCATACAAACAACGATTCTGTCAAATTCACTGAGAGAGGAATAGCGGTACCGTGATTGGCGCAACCTCTATTTCTCTCAATCGTGGGTGATAGTGCAATTTTTGGGGCGCTAGCTCAATAACGCCGGCGCCACCTGTCGTGTCAGCGCACTAACTCAAGGCAATAGCGCAGTGTACTGATTTGAACACGGCGCCATCAGAGTGTCACCACAGTACCCATCGTCATACAGTGTCATACACAATACAGTGATGTCATGTCTATTATTTCTTTAATTTTCGCTGAGCAACGCTTGTACCGCCATTCGAATTTAGTGCTAGGAATGTAGTAAATGCCACGATATTCTCATCTTTCTTGAGTAAAGCCTTAAATTTGCCATTACATATACATAAGTTTCTAGCGTTCTCACCACTCAAAAGCCAAAACAAAGAATTAAGGCGAATTGTTTCTTGGCGTTAATGGCGCTGGCGCTATTCATATCTTGGTGTTGGAGCGGCAACTCCGGCTACGGTGTTAGCGCAAATGCGCCGCGCAACGCAGTGTTACCCTTGCCCAGACACAGGGGCTGGGCTATTATATACCTCCCATATAACGGTAATTTTCAGAAATACGAAAACTGCGATATTTTAGTAACTACTGAAGATTATTCACTCAAAATTGATAATTAAAATAACTTTTAGATGAAAAATAAGAATATTATAAATTATTGGAAAACAGGCGTACTTATGGTTGCATGTGTATAGCTTGGTAACCGCTGTACTAATTTCTTCTAATCTTAACACAGTTGGTGGCCTTGGTACAGCATACCAAATGGCCAAACAATTTTGAAATCGGACCACATCTAATATAACGGAATTTTATTTGGAGAAATACGAAATATTCAGTAAATCAGTAAATATTAATGCTGATTTATTCAAAATTGATGCTTGCAACAATTCTTTACCAAGAAATACGTTTATGNCACTTATAATCACATATATGTATCTCGGTAACCGTTCTACCAATTTGTACCAAACTCGGTATGGTCACTGTGCTTGCCACGTAAAAGCAAAAGTTTGAAAATAATTGATATCGGACTAAAATTACGGATGCTTTTCATATAACAGTAAATTTCAGAAATCCTTGAGACTTCAATATTTCGAAATTTTAATTTATTTAAAATTGATACTAAAAACAATCCCATGAAAAGTATTAACATTGCTTAAAATTTTGTAAAATACACGTGATATCGCACAAATGTGACTATATAAGTTTATCTGATTGTGTCTAACTGAACATTCTATCGAATTTGTTTAAAACAGCGGTAAAACCACCCCGGCTTACCATGTAGCTGTAGTTTTCGGAAAGGTGAAAAAACAAATATTTAATACTTGCGCCTGATATTTAGTGTTCGGCTCCGCCCGAACTTTGACTTTTTTACTTGTTTTTATATAACTCCTATCAATGTATGTTTAAGTAAAATTTTGTGATGTTCATGACAGGTTTGAAGCCTTCGGAATAGCCGAAAACGGCATTGTCCTGACTTGTCTTCCTATTTAACTATTTTTTTTATAATTAAATTTTCCTTTAACTTTTAGATTTTATTGCTATCAAAAGGAAAGATTTTTTATGAAATTATTTATGAAAATAATTTCAGTTTTTTACGAATTATTTGTTTCAATTATTTAAATTTATGAAAATTTGAATTCATAAAAATAAGCCATTATAAATTACATTACTCAAGATGTTTCCTCAGAATATTCGTGGGAGTTCTCTCCGAACAAAGTAACTATACAAATGGGCTCAACAACGTAAAAGTGTTAATTAGTCATCTACTGGCATTGCTTTCTCTGATGAAAATACAGGGTGAGCCAAATAAGACCTACCTACCTACCGCAGCAGGTGCACAGTTTGCCTAGCAGTGTGCGCAGTCGCTCCATCTTTTTGGAACGACAGATTAGGATGCTGCTCTGCCGTTGGGCGCAAAAAGTTGTCAATCATTGTTCTGTAAGAAGCCCCAGAAATCATTTCTGACGTTTCATCCTCATTCTCGAAGAAATATAGGCCCATAACATTTTCGGTCATAACACCGCACCAAACAGTGCAATTGGATGGGTGTAACTGGTGCTGGTGTGTTGCCCTTGGATTTTCAGAGCCCTACGGTCTACAGTTTTGCTTGTTAATGCGCCTCATCCGACATCAAATCATTACCTAAAAAATTAATTTGTCTTATTTATGATTTCCCAAGAGATTAACTATGACATGCAGAAAGAAAATAACAATAAAATTAAAAAATAGAGAAGTTATATGTGTTTAACACTGGTAGGTCTTATTTAAGTCAAAGTAAAATATCCATTCTTGGAAACCACCCGGTGTGAAAAAGTGTAATTGAAAATACATAAATCTCGGCAGTAAAAACACACGTTAGAGCAAACCGACATATACATACATGTACATTAGGGCGGGTACAATTTTTTTATCTATTATCTAGCGTATTCTACTGGCAATTCTGAACAAAAAATTCCATGGAAACATACTAAAATTAGTTTCGAGCCTCATTATTTTTAAATTAAGCTGTTAATCCATAACCAATTTCCTTTTTTAACCGACTTCAATTCAAATCAAGTGATGACATAAATAATATATATTACAAAGTAGGTATCAAACTTAAGTAGCGTAAGAAAGATTAGTTTTCAAAACATTTCTGAAGAGGGTTGTCAACTGTATACATATTTTAATCCAATTAAATTGATAAGGTAAATGAAATGCTGCAATATAGGTGTCGAAGTCCTTTAGAAAGCTTAGTTTGGAAAATATTCCTGAAGAGGGTTGCCACCTGTTTGAAGAATGTAAAACAATTCATATGATAAGATAAATGAAATATTATGACACGGGTGCCAAAACTAAGTGTTTTAAGAAAGCTTAATTTCTAAATATTTTTTTAAGAAGTTTATCTGTTTACCTGTTTGACAAATTTAATTAAATTAGATCTAATATGTATATATGTAAAATTTAAATGTATATGTATATCTGCATCTGTTCTTTGAACGCAAATTTTGTTCCGAAAAAGTGTGAGTGAAGGGCACTTGAAATACTTAAGCAATATTACAAATTTGAAATGAAACGAAAGGTACTTAAGGAATCTTTGAATATGAAACATTTTTCAATAGTGATATCAGCAATCTAAAAAAATCGATATACATAAATTTTCTACAAAAAAAATTTTACCAAATATATAATAGAAATTGGTTAGGAATCAATAAATAGAACTAAAAATAAGGAGGCTCGAAATCTATTTTAGAGCTATACTTCCATTGACTTTTTTGTTCATAATTAGCAGTAGAATACTTCAGTGGCCGAAACAAGGTCGGTTATATTTTCTAAGAACAAATTGACCCGCCCCAATGTACATATATATCGTCATTTCAAGTACAAAACCGCGTAACTGACATTGGCTGCCAAATATTAGATTTGCTCACACAAGCTCTTGGCTCAATCCTTATCCATTCCTCCTGAATTTTACTAGCCATAAATGCGATTGCTTTATAAAAAGGAGAACCATTTTGAAATATGACTGTTTTTACTCTCTATAAAATAATGTATGCAACCACCCATATGCAGTTTTGCATTTTGTTGATACGCGGTTTTGTACTTTAAACGACGATATGCATGTCTGAATGTATGTATGTGTCGAATAAACCAATAGGGCTATTCGCGATTCGGTGCATAAGAGCTGACAAATTTATGCAATTGCAGAAATATGCCATGGATTGTGAGCGACCTTTATTAAACTGTCATGGCAAAGCTTTTGCAAAACAATTTTTGTGCATCAGCTTTGGTTTTGTTTATGAATGCAATGCATAGCATTTTTATGCTATGGATTTTCGGTATTGCAAATTTGCCAAGCCATGACAAATGCAAATGCGTGTATTTTGTTTGTGTATTGCAAATAATTTGCAATACAAATTTGCAATGCAATGATGCTAGGCCATTTGCACCGGATCGCGAATAGCCCTAATATAAATTTGTGTTCATACACCTACGTGCTAAATATGCAACTTATTAATGCATAAGCGCATATATGTATGTTTGTAAATACCAAATGATATTTATATATTCCTTTACAACCTTAATTTCTT
>NW_016178263.1:0-7973 GCF_001687245.7 Rhagoletis zephyria
AATCCCATTTCACAGCCGGAATAAACAGAATGCGTTTGAAATATACGTCTACATATCATCAGGAACGTTCTAAAGAATAAACGTTCTAAAGAATAAACAAAAGTTTATTCCAAACGTTCAGAATGGATAAATAAATGCAGTCTATAACACATTTCATAATTGTAATGTAAAAAAATACGCTTTTTTTGTATGGAGAGTATTGCACCCTAATGTACATACGTGATTGTGAGCTCAAAGCATATAGTGAAGTTGAAATGGTTTTTTGTGGTTTCTCTGTTTTTGGGTATGCATTGGAAAATATTTATTTTGACAAAAACCTGAGCTTGCATTTTTCACTGACGAATTTGGGTCAAAAAATGTTTTTACCTACTTCATTACATAAGTACAGATGTATGTAGACATGTATTTATTCGTATTTTAAAAGTGTCTAAATTTATATGTGCAACTAACAAAATAGTTTGAAAAGCGCTGTGATATAAAATGGAGTATTAATCCCTTTTGATTTTATGAGCTCGCCGGACGGTCTTATTGTCACCTGTGGGATCTCTGCAAGGATTTCATAAAATGGTTTGTCAAGCGTGCGTAATCTTTTTTTATAATTTTGCAAATACAACATTGGTCCGTTGCGTCGACTCCTAGTCTTATGTCATACAAGCCATTAAAAGTCTTATATACCAATATACTTACCGTGTTCATTGCTAATTCGTTAATTTCGCAATTCTCCTTAATATCAGGGCGCCCCAATTACTATATTAATTAAATTCCATGAATCTGGACTAAGTCGATCAGCGATGTACGGCAGTCTGTAAAGGAATGGCATCATCCACATCTGCCACAGAAGATGAAGACTCGCTTGTTCTCTCTAGGTTACTGAGCAAGAACATCTTCTTGATGTACCCGGGACCCGTTCATATTCTTTGGGTACCTGAATGCCAGAAATTCCCTGGTTTCTTGAACTGGGTTTATTTGTGTGCGGGGAATTACGGTCGTGCCGCAAAGGCTACTGCCTTTATTACATCTTCTTAGATCGGTAAATACGGACAGCGTATCTAATAAAGCACTAAGTGGTACTTCTGACGTCGTCAATAGTCTTATCGCCTGCAGTGTCTGTAGCAGCGATGGTCAGGGTCGACAATCATCTGCTTTCATAATGGCAGCCATGCCCGCCTGAAAAACGCTGCTGTCCAAACTTAAGGTTGATGGAGAGCTCCCTGGAAAATATCCCTCCACCAATGCTTCTGTCGATCCAACCGCGTAAAAGCTGCTTCCAATCACTACCCCCCGTCCACTCATCTCTCAATAGGATACGTTTGGAGAAAAAGCTAGCTGGGGTCAGGCAAGTCATGCAGTGATTTATGTTGTCGGTACTGAAATTGAACCACCGATAATTCTAGAGTGTCCAGAATTCCGCCCTTGCTTCAGTTGCTGTGCCTGCGATATCGACAGGCGCTTTGTTAAGAACGACGTTAAGATCCAGGATAGTAGAGGCCCTAAGTGTACCACTGATTTCAATGAGGGCAGCTCTTTGCTCTCGCTACAGCTTACTGACAAACGTAGCTTTCTCGCGAACATCCCACCAGATGAGGACTCCAGAAAACATAATGGGCTTAGCTATGGTTTCGTAGATCCATAGAAAAACTACTTTTGGAGAAAGGCACCATCTTTTACAGATTTCTCACCTGCTCTACCCTCGATATTTGGCTTTCGCTAATGTTTGCTATCAGGAATCAATCCCAAGTACTTGACGCTGTCAAAAAGGGCCAGGCGAACGACTATAGTGTCGTAGGACACCTTATACCTCCGTCTGTTTTTAATAAACTTATTATAAAAAATTATTATCGGCATTTAAGTTCAAGTATGTTTCAAACGACATTTAACGTCTCAGCACACAAAAGCAACTTGTACTAATTATTCCCATAAATTTTGCTTAAACAAGAAACCAATGAAGTAACTCCCGCTCACAAAGAGGAACAATAAAAAGTACGAAATATTTTAATTACCATTACAATGTCAACACTTAAATGTAATTAGAAATGCAGTAAAATTCTATGATTAAAAAGTAACAGAATACAAATTCATGGATTGAAGCGATAGAAGTGAGAGGCTACAGATTTCCATTTCACTCCACTGGGAGTCAAATCTGTTGCCGAAAGAGGATTAGGAGTAGCAGAAATGGAAGAATTCGAACAATGTAAAATTCAGTGCGGGCAAAATTGAATGACAGTAAAACAATCCCGTATTGTGAACCACAAACGCAAACTAACACGGACACACTGCCACTACATTCATATATACGTATATGTAGTATGTAATCCCTCTTAGACAAGATGGTAGAAAGACAGCAGCAGGCAAAGAGGCTTAGTGCCAAGCGTCGACGAGTGACAGACAACTGATGGTGAGCTGGCTGTGGCCTTTGTACGTATGTATGTAGATTTATACATTAGGGCAGTATAGCTAGCTGACTCGCAACTGACTTGTCTTGTGGCTTGCTGACTTGCAACTAACTTGATTTCTACTGGGGTAGCAGCCTTATATACCTGCGCTCGCACTCATGGCAACTCTAGAACGTTTTCAAATGTATAGCTCATTCTCTCATGCTCTCGCTGTTAGCAGTATTCATAAACTTGACGTTTCTCACTGTCGAACATTCTACGTCATTCCTCGAACATTCTGCCATTTTCTCGTTGTTCGCTTCGCGTTGCCGTAGTATTCGTCAGAATATACTGAATTTTCTTTTCAAACTTCATTTTCAGTATATAGATTGTTCTCCATTTTTGCTTAGAATCAAACGTAAAATTTGAATTTGCTAAACAGATTCTTTGGAAATTTTGCTTCGAAAAAATTACTCCGCCCTAATATACACATATATATGTATGCATGTAAAATATGGGTTTGAGAGTCGTGTAGTAGTAACCGGGCACCACAAGCAAGTCTCAAATTGTAAAAAAACTAATCATTACCGTTGTCTTCTCTGAATCGACGCTGGTGACGGCCGCAGCTACTACCATATGAACATTGTCGTCAGCCAGCGTCCTGCCGACGATAGCTGGCAGTCAGTCGTCCGTTGACAATTCCATTGAAAATGATATTTTATTTAACAACCACAATAACAACAATAATTACAATAGTACAACAATGACACCGATATCAGCGGCCGCAATACTGGTAATTGTACGTGTATTGGAAAAGCGGGTGGGCGGCAGGAAGTTGAAGGAAGTGAAGCGAAGGACATGCAATGATGTTCAAATGACAATGCAGACAATATAGCTTTGTTGTAGAAAAAAAAATGTAAAATGTGTAACAAAAAAAGAAACAAATAAATGGAAAAAATAAGGAAAAAATATATGAATAATTAAACTAGAAACAAATAAAACCGACTACAGTAAAACAAAACAATGGACTGCAAATGGCTTCGCAACTTAAATAAATAGAATACGTACGAATATGCGGCAAACGGCTGTTGTAGAGGGCAGGGGGGTCGGCAATTGGAAAGCAGACAATGAAACACATACTTAAGTTTAATGTATTTTCGCATGCCTTCATAGCTAAATAACGGCGATTGTAAAAGTAAATAGAGCAAAGGAATTTTACAAAATAAATACTTTTAGTTGCTGGTCGGTACTTTGCCCACACGGTGCACTAACTTACACATGTGTAAAAACAAAACACACAAAAAGATACAAAAAGAAATGCATAAAGCAAGTTGTTAAGGAATTGCAACTTAATCAACTTCTGTTCCCCCCTCACTCTCTGTGTCTACTAACACGCTGTGTCAACTCAGCGTAGCGGAAGTGGTGCGTCAGTCCAGGCACTGATACATAGCAGCAGGTGGGCAACCAAACTAATATGGCTCGCTACTATGTAGCTAGGATGAGTGCGAGTCTGTGTCGTGTATGACGGTGACGGCCACTACAATCCTAGATAGCATACTTGTCCGCTACGAACAGTATGAGCCATTACGCTATGAGCTCAATAATAAATGTGGCACACCGTCGTTGTTAGTTGTCTGCAAATGTTAACTAGCAAACTCAATAGTTGTCAATTCGATTTTGATATTTGAAAGGTGAGACGTAAGTTTATGACAGTTCCTTCCTTTTTGTCTTTCTTCTTGTCTTATTCTGTTAAAATGGCCTGCCTATAAACGAGTTTTAATTGATGTTGGTATATGATCGTAATTTTCTCTATAAACAGTTATTATTTTCTAAACTGAGCGCCTGTGATTCGAATCGAGGAATGCATAGAGTGGCCAAAATAGAAATTAGGACTCAACATTTTAGTAAGCTTTGGCCATTTTTCCTTAGTTTATTTAATGTTTATTATTTATTTTATAAAAGTAAAGCTCGTTTCCTAACAAAAACCATATAATACTAAATTTTCAACTTTGTGCAAAAAGCTAATTCTGCAATGTTTCGCAAAAATTTCAAACTTAAAAAAAAATAAAAAAAATTTTTGCAGTTTTGTAACGAATTAAAATTGAGTATATTAAAGTGAGTGTGCTTCTCTTAAAAAAAAAGGTCATACATACTTTGTATGAAAAAAATGCGTAACACCGTTAACAAAAAAAAAAATATACCAAAAATTAGTGGTAAGCCTTATCGACATAAAATTGCACTTTATTATACTAAAATTTTACGATTTTTTTTTAACAAATTTTACGGGGCGAAAATCTCGAGAAAATCATCCTACAAATTTGTGATGTTACTATAAGGATACTGTTTCAGGGAAAACAGTGTGGAAAAAATTTGCAAAATTATTTTTTATCCCGTATTCGGCTCTCATAAATATGGTCACCGCAAGTATACCTGATATGTCCTCCCTTTCGATGCCAAGGGAGCATTTTGTACCCCAGAGAATAAGTCTTTAAAAGACACGAATAAACATATTTATAAGAGTTTAGTTGCTCAATCTGCAACGAATTTCCAAGAAAGCAATTAGTGTGATATAAAAAAAAACTAAAAACAATGGTGGAAAAATTAAAAACCAATGGACTTTGACACAACATCTTTCCTGAAAGGCTAGAGTTTGCCAGAAATATAGTTCATTCATTAAATCATCTGTGGCCTAAAATTATAGTATTCTGCGTAAGCGCTACATAGTATGTATGTACATATATAATTTCCCTCTTCGATAATGCTTAATACATTTTAGAATCATAAAATGCTCTGCACGGAGTAGGCGCTGCTTCCCTTTGTCATGGGCTCTCCCGCAGTAGATGTATTTATGTTAGAACTATAAGTAGAGCTACGTGGGAATCCGGTCTGTATAATTTTTGAATTTTGCAATGGCAAGGTGTTATCATCTAGCTAGGTTCCCAGCTCCCCATAACTCTGTACCCCAGAAACGATATTAACAAAGTCGTGTGTTTCAAAAGAGACTTTACGACTTAAAGCATAAACAGACGGCAACGTTGATCTGGATTAACGGCGCAATTGATCTGATCAAAATTGTGCCTTGACAGACGGCAATAATTCGGATTTACGAGCCAAGAGGTCTTAGGTTCGAGTCCCTCGGCGAGTAGAATATTGATTTATTTTATTTTTATTCATTCAATTATAACTTATATATTTTTTAATATTGTTTTTAGTTAGTTGTTTTTGACTTTTTAGTAAAATTAAACTCTAAAAATTTAAATTAACTAATAACAAAAAAAATTTAAATAAAATAAAACAAACGAAAGTCAAATAAAAAATAATAATTTATAAATAAAAAAAAATAAATAAATAAATCGCTCCAATCGAAGATCGAACCTGGAACCTACAGGCTTGTAGTACGCAGCTCTCAACTCTCGGCTACCGCGGATTAAGGAATCGGTTGCGTATTTATTTTCTCAGGGAGCGTAGAACACAAAGAAAATGCAACATTAGCATGGACATGTACCTTGCCGTCGGTAATGCAGCCACGGTATTAATTCAAATAAGTTCTTATTTAATTTAAATTATATTTCTATCTGAATTAGTATGATGACTGCATTACCGTTGAAAAGGTATTGTCCAGGCTAGTTTTANTGTTTTTAGTTAGTTGTTTTTGACTTTTTAGTAAAATTAAACTCTAAAAATTTAAATTAACTAATAACAAAAAAAATTTAAATAAAATAAAACAAACGAAAGTCAAATAAAAAATAATAATTTATAAATAAAAAAAAATAAATAAATAAATCGCTCCAATCGAGGATCGAACCTGGAACCTACAGGCTTGTAGTACGCAGCTCTCAACTTTCGGCTACCGCGGATTAAGGAATCGGTTGCGTATTTATTTTCTCAGGGAGCGTAGAACACAAAGAAAATGCAACATTAGCATGGGCATGTACCTTGCCGTCGGTAATGCAGCAACGGTATTAATTCAAATAAGTTCTTATTTAATTTAAATTATATTTCTATCGGAATTAGTATGGTGACTGCATTACCGTTGAAAAGGTATTGTCCAGGCTAGTTTTGCATTTGCACTGAATTCTACGCTCTCTGAGTTTTGATCAGTGTCGATATCGAAAATTCCCTTGATCCGAGTTAAGTTTGGTAATTACCTTTAGATCTTAATCCGGATCAACTGCAGGTAATTCCTGAGATAAATCCAAATAAACGAGTTGATCCGGATCAACGCTGCTTTAACACTTATAGCATGGCAACCTGCAATACCTCTGTCATGGAAAGAAAGTCACACAGACGCATATGTTACGCATGTATCTCCCAATGGAGAAACCAAGAATCATTAAAGGTATTTTGAAGGGCTGTTGCAGGCAAATAGGACACCTAAATAACTCAGGAATCTGGTCCAGTGTGGCCGTTGAACTCAGGAGGAATAGGAGCATAGGCNAGGCTAGTTTTGCATTTGCACTGAATTCTACGCTCTCTGAGTTTTGATCAGTGTCGATATCGAAAATTCCCTTGATCCGAGTTAAGTTTGGTAATTACCTTTAGATCTTAATCCGGATCAACTGCAGTTAATTCCTGAGATAAATCCGAATAAACGAGTTGATCCGGATCAACGCTGCTTTAACACTTATAGCATGGCAACCTGCAATACCTCTATCATGGAAAGAAAGTCACACAGACGCATATGTTACGCATGTATCTCCCAATGGAGAAACTAAGAATCATTAAAGGTATTTTGAAGGGCTGTTGCAGGCAAATAGGACACCAAAATAACTCAGGAATCTGGTCCAGTTTGGCCGTTGAACTCAGGAGGAATAGGAGCATAGGGCACAGCGGGATCTGTTATAAAATTTAACTCACTCTATAAATTTCTAGGGCTATTCGAGGTGGTGTGATGAGCTGAGGGAACAATAGACCTCCGGTCGCACTGCTATAGCTAACTATCTATCTATTTAATACTCTATAGGAACTAATTTTGAAGTTATATAAATTTTTTGATATTATGGCAAAGGAAATCTGCTTTGATAGGGACTTTGGATCTTTAAGTAGGGTCCAATTTTTACCAATANAAATCCAAATAAACGAGTTGATCCGGATCAACGCTGCTTTAACACTTATAGCATGGCAACCTGCAATACCTCTGTCATGGAAAGAAAGTCACACAGACGCATATGTTACGCATGTATCTCCCAATGGAGAAACCAAGAATCATTAAAGGTATTTTGAAGGGCTGTTGCAGGCAAATAGGACACCTAAATAACTCAGGAATCTGGTCCAGTGTGGCCGTTGAACTCAGGAGGAATAGGAGCATAGGGCACAGCGGGATCTGTTATAAAATTTAACTCACTCTATAAATTTCTAGGGCTATTCGAGGTGGTGTGATGAGCTGAGGGAACAATAGACCTCCGGTCGCATTGCTATAGCTAACTATCTATCTATTTAATACTCTATAGGAACTCATTTTGAAGTTATATAAATTTTTTGATATCATGGCAAAGGAAATCTGCTTTGATAGGGACTTTGGATCTTTAAGTAGGGTCCAATTTTTACCAATGTGAAGTTTTCTGGCCATCGAACTCAATCGAAAGATTACATACAGTATTT
>NW_016178264.1:0-7973 GCF_001687245.7 Rhagoletis zephyria
TTGCTTCTCACGCCAACAGATGATGTGAGCAATGAACAAATGTATGTACGGGCGTATTTAAGTGATGTGAGTATAAAATTTCATGAACCTCGTAATACTTACTATTTGATTTATGCTATTTTCCTGAGTCTAAGTTAATGAAAAGAGATAGACCACGCTGTGCTTTGTGATTCACGATAGGTTTCACTGTATCAGTTCGCACAAAACTGGGCCAGAAAATATGAGCAAAAAGGACAACAGAGTGTATGCTGTTTCATGCCGACATACTTTTGAACTTATCCTTCAGTGGGAGTTTGGTTTCGAGTCGCCCTTTTTGGTGCCACTTTTAAAAGGCAGATGCTAAGCCTCTTCACACACAACTAGTCGAAATACATACATTCATCAAAAAGATTTGTCTAGAATAACTACTGCTTCAAAAGAAAGTGACGCCTGGGTTTGAGTCATAGCTGTAATTAATTAAAGGCACTTGACTGGGACGGTCTAAAGTCGCGCCAGCTTGTCGACTTTAATATTTCCTTTTACATAAAAGGTGAAATGATGCAGTAATCTAGTTGAGAGATTTTAGGAATTTCAAGTCTACATCGCAAGTTTTTGAGTGGGTTTTATCTGTGGGTTGAAAAATGCACTTCCGACAAAAAAGTTTCAAACAAAAGCTACGTATTTTTGTCCTCCGAATCTGTAGCAATTGTGTGTTAAATTTAAAAAAATGGATTTTCGATTTTCGGTTTCTGGTCGAAACCGGAAGTCAGTAATACCAACAAAAGATAGAGCAGCCCAGATTTGGTACGACAATTTTTTGTATTTTTCAAGAAAAAGTATTTCCCTCCTTTTAAGAGCGGGTGTTGAACACCCTGCATAGGCTCAGCTCTTTCATTGAAGGCAGAAAATGGGATTGTGGTTTGGATGGAAGTAAATTGTCTTTTACATGGCGTCTGTTTGATTTCATAATCCACTGGACTTCAGTGCTTTTTAAAAGGGTTTTCGTTCTTGGTTGGTTGCTTGGTTTAAGTGGACTGTCACTTTGGTGATAAACAATTAGCAAGTTTGCCATTCTAATTTCACAACTAATTACCGGCTTTAATGAATATCAGTATGTCATACGGAGATTGGCAGAAATATTCTAGAGGAGTGCTTTGCCGACTATCTTTAGCCTTATCCTAGTGAGGCTTAGTTAGACACTCGCACAGGAAGTGTTCAACTGTCTATTTTGAGCCAGGATCTTCGCAACTGCGACAGAACTTGTTAAACGGCAGTGCGATCCTTCCGGCATGTATCCCCTGTTTACACTGCAGTAAGCTTGTAGGTATCTTCTTTGCTTATGGCTAAGGAACTTTTAGTTTTAAGTGGATCGTACGACACCCAGAACTGTCGTGTAATCCTGTACGATCCTGAACGGTTCCACGTCTACTTTGCCTTCGAGTGATACACTTTGGTGATTTTTTCTTTGATCTCTCTGAACCAAGCTCCCATCTCCACCGTGGGGGACACATCCAATACTGAGCCGCACCTTGCTAGTTCATAGTTCATCCGCCGCCTAGTCTCCGTAAATGTCCCTATGTCCCGGGACCATATTGGGGTAATTCCATAATGATTTGAAATTTAGGTCAGCTCTCTCTTAAAGTCATCCACTAACTAATCTAACGGATGTAAAAGAGAGTGCTTGAATGGCCACTTGGCTATCTGAGCAAATATTCACCTGCGTTCTCGCGGCTATATCCTCTTAAATATACCTTAGGTTGCCTTTAGATGAAGCCATTTTTGGCAGGCGATAATCGCCGGAAAAAGTTGACTTGCTGTCTACATTGAGGCAAGCGATTTTTGAATCACCATTTACACTAGCGATTTTTCTTGAGCAATGTTGAATCGCCTAGAAAATCATCTTATATAAATTCAGCTTTACTGCCTCCAATTGCAAATATTTCGCCCTGGAAAGCTTGCATAGTCTGATGAGCGACTATCTGGCTCAATGAGAACCCTCGCACCAACCCCGCATCCCATATTTTACCCGTTCGTAAAGACAGTTAAGCCCTGCAATAACTGGAAATTTTCCTGAGTTCAGTCACTCCGGCTTGGAAATTTCGTACGGGGTTTGTGGTGCACCCAGGTATTCGACAGGATATAGGCCGTGGGTAGAGCTTTAATTTAAGGTGGTAATATGTCTAGGATGGCGGCCGCTGTGGTTTATTGGTTAGCAGTGCGCGCTACACCTCCGCAGGGCCTAGGTTTATGTCTGGTTCAACCTATCTTCTTAATCCTTAAAAAGGGTTGGCCAGTTCTCGTGGTAAAGAATGACCTGACACCCAGAGTAGGTCAAAATAAATAGTTATGTTTTCAAACACAATTTAGTCAAGATTGACATTGGGGAACCAGAATGAAAGTAGTTGGAGGCTGGCGAATGCTCGAGTGCCGCTTGGTTGTCCCTGAAGACACGTAATTTCCTGCATTCCCACCTATTTTCTATTACGTAGTCGATGGCCTTGGGAACTGCAAATACTTCGGCTTGGAAAAACGAGGGGCATTCACTAAGAGAAAAGTGAAGTTCATCTACACTATCTTCAATATAGACATCGGGTTCCGACCCAGTGTCTGTTTTCGAGCCATCAGCAAAGATTCGATATGTGTGAACCCGGGATAAGTGTTGGAATTAACTCTGTATTTAGCCTTAAGGAACTCAATCGTGTAGAATCTTTTCAGAAAGGGTAACGCTGGCGTGCTATCCTAGGGTATTGATAAAACACTTCCATCTAAATCTCTGCCACCAGCAATCTCCGCCTCGTCCCACTCAGTGTTACACCAACATCCGTTTAATTTTAGAGTGCAGATGGCCTTTAAGGCTTCTCCACGTATAAGGACAAAGAAAATGTAGCTGTGAATTAAGAGCAGCGCTAGGTGTTGTTGAGAGAGCTCCCGCATAGCACTCAATTACTGGTCTTTGAAGTTTAGCAAGCAGATTTCCCACGCTATTGTTTGAGAGTCTGCTCCACCATATCACTGACGCATAGCTGATTATTGGTTTGATAGTCGAGGTATAAATGTAGAGGGTTTGCTTTGGTGACAAACTCCACATTGCCAAAATACCTATAATGTTTTGTAGGTCTTCCGATACTCGTGAGAATTCCATGTTAGCTTTGTATGCAGAATGAGCACATCATCTTCTTCATGCCCTATTGGAGGCGCATTAGGATATAAAAAAATTTCCAAGGCGAAATCTGTCCTAGGACCGCTTGTTTAGTTCACTTTATTTTCGACGTTTTCTACATACGGGTATACATTTATTTACAGCACGACTCTAAGTCATTCAAGCACTTACATACTTAAGAAAAATGTTAGTAGAAACACAAGCTATTTATATAAAAGACGTTTATTTAAACTCGTGAATCGTGTTCAAGTAAAAGTTACATTCATATACATACATACATACATACACTACACAGTAAAAAATACATACTTGTTATTATATTGTTGGCTTATACATAGTTATACATACATACAAATACATTATGTAAAGATGCACTTACACGAGCACAATTACGAGTTCACATACTTAATAAATAAATACTTAGATTTAAAAGTGTGTGTAAGTATGTAGGTTCGTGAGTACGAATTGCAATTGATTAAGTTGTCTAAAATTCTAAAATAAAAACACATACACTATACATACATAAGTATGCATAAATACATGTACATGTATACACATTTGTGTTTATATATATATACATATATATAAATATGAGTACTAAAATTTGTCAGTGCGAATAGCGCAGTTGATTACAAGTGTTTGATTTCGTGTTCTATTATTTTTTCTGTAAATTTTCGTTCTTTCTGGAATATTATGACATTTATGTGAAATTAATTGCTTAAACGCTACATATTATACTTAGATTAAATTTAATTTTGATTCAATGGTAATTAGTAAGTTGTGGCGAACGAATACTTTTGATTTTTAAATTACTTAATTGCAATTGTTTTGGATTAGCTTTAATTTGGCTCCTTGAAGAGCTGCGTTACGTTTGATTTACTGTTTGCTAAAACATCACCTTCGTAGAATTTCAAGTAGTTCTCAATAAATATACCAAAAACATTTTGTATTTTTTATTTATTTTTTTTTTAGTTTTCATATCCTAAATTTGCAATGGCAGTGCTAAGCAATATTGATAGACTTTAACTTAAAGTTAATATTTACAGTTGAATGGAGTCGTCTACGTTTTTTCTTTTGCTCAATTTCACTTAACGCTTTAGAGTTTTCGCGCATACATAAAAAAAAATACTCTAAAGTTTTGAGTACTACATTTAATCCTTAAACAAATATAGGAAGCTTGTTTTCCAACGCAACTTAATATTACATACATAATTACGGACATACCTAAGTTATTAAACACAGCACTTTATGGTCGATGCTGGTTGGCAGTTGTCACAAAATACAAACTCGTATACACGCTATGTACACGTAAGTATTCAATTCGTATTCACTTTTACTGTAATAATATGTACATAAAAACACACACATGCATACACTGAAAATACAATTCATACATTAAATATTTAGCATCTTTTGTATGCGTAAGAAAGTTGAAGTGACATGTTAAGCTTTAGTTAGAGCAACTTTTTGCTAGTGCAGTATCAGCCAAGTATTGATTAGTTTTTTATCTACTAGTACAAAATTACTCGCATTGTACGTATGTCTTAAAATTTAAAATATTACATATCTGGAGACCGAGACAATATGAAACAGTGCACTTACTTAGTTATAATAAAAGAGATAATGACACATTTTAGGATTGTACGAAATTTGCCTGCCTTCCTTCCACTGTTCAGAAGTATATTAGTATTTTTTTTCTGCAACAGGGCAACCATTTTTTATTTAGTAAAGAAGACATCATACCGGCCTTTTTTGCTGAAGAAGTTCATAATGCAGCATGTTTGGGCCTTGTTTTATTTGCACTTAAAGCTTAAATCATCGTAACTTCGTAAAAATTTAAAATTTTTTCAAAGTGCTGCGCATAAACGGTGAAAAATACGACTTTAGCTTGCTGGCACCATCAAGTGATTGTAGTTACTATCCAGCTCGAAGCATATTTATAACATACCAGCATGCTGGTACAATATTCTAAAAATATCAAAATGAGTACAGCAGACATTACATCATTTTTCTACCATTTTGTTAAACATTGGTTTTTTTTTAATTCACAAATGCAATATTCCGAGCTTTAGTCTTTCACAAACACGGCTTAAACTCATATATTGCAAGAAATTTCCGCCAAAATACTTTTTACTTAAAAGAAATGCGCTGATTTCACCATTCACGACATCAGCATGCTTGTACAATCATAAAAATATCAAATCGTTTTTGATGTCGCACCAGCAGCTGGTAAAATCACACCACAAGAACATGTCCACTAGCAACAAAAAGCTGGCAACTGAGTTGAATTTTTGTGATTGCCACGAAAAATTTGATATGAGAAAATTTTTGTTTTTCAACTTTTACTGAAGATTATTTACATACACTTAAGTCTTGGTTGTCGGTATTTCAAAATTCTATTATATTCTACTTTATAACACTTAACTATTGTTGCTATTCATAAATGATATACATTTTGATTTCAGCGGCCTTGCTTTGAGTGTTGCATTGCTATGAGTGATAAAAACCAAAAAAAAATACGTATTTGTTGAAATTTGGAAAAATCAGCTCCCCCCGGGAACAAAAAATTTTATTGAAAAAAACTTACATATATGAAAAGAAAACATATATTTTTTAGCATTAGAGCAAAAACAACATTTGCGTGTATTTTGTTGTGGTGTCAAAATATTATTCAACTATTTTTAAATATCATAATGGGCGATATGAAAAAAATATAAAAATTTAAATAAAAAATTTTTATATGGATGGGAATTACGTTCTCTGAAAATTTACTATTTCATTCCACAGGCATCCTTCCACAAACATCCTTTGCAGCGTTATGCGCCCGAGTTAAGCAAACGTTCCAAAGGCTGATTCGCAATAGCTTTTTTGAAGATTCACGTGCAAATACATTTTGGCATTAAGATTTTTTGTGAAACAAATTAGCAATATTCGACAGTTTAGAGTCCAAATAATTTGAAAAAAGAAAAAATCAAATCAGTTGCTCTACTGGCACTAACTGTTTAATATGCTTTGATACTTGTATATGGAAAATTCCAAGTCAACGGAATTAAACATTTTTTTTTAGAAATACATTTTAGGTCACAGTCAAAATAATTTTTATACTTATGTTTGACAAAAAAATAATTTTTGTTGAGTTTTAATCAATCTTCTTCTTTCCTTATAGGTATATTTAATATACGAAAAAGTCCTATTTAGGCTAAAATGTGCATTTCAGTTTCCTGAGCTTATCTTATCTGCGAGTTGGTTGCTAATAAAGACGAAAAGAAGTTCAACCTACTTCAATAACCGGACCATAATTATGTGAGAGGAAGGTAAGCCTAGCGAGGCAGCTGAAGCTCTTCCTTAGCAATTGATGGCCATTGAACCCCTATTATGGAATTCATAGGATGTTTATGTATCACTTGTCTTTGCGGCGTAGGGTCCTGCGGTTGTTGATTATGTTCATGGATTACCATCAGTTCATAGAGATGGTTTCTGAAAAGCCTAGGTGAAGGTTCCGCCCCTAGCAGGTATCTGCGTGAGTGCTGACGTTGATAGCAACTGAAGATTCTCGTTGTTCTGGCAACTCAACGTGAATTTCTACCTCAGCCTGACCTTCTTAGTCCAGATGGCAATGGCGAGAGCTGTAACATTCGTTTGAGAGAAGGTTAAGCGCCGTGCGACAAAGAAGCGAACTCCTTCGGAGAAATAGCGGATTAATTTTGAGCATAGCCAATCATTGCCAAAATTGTTGTTCCAGCGTATGAGATCAGCGAAATTCTCACTGGTGGCTGGGGTAGCTTCGAAATTCGGAAATTAGTTATAGTTCGAAGCGCTATCCAATCTCAGAGTGAATTACACAAAACCTCTGCGATTCACAAGTGTACAGCACCATGACTTTTTCATATTGGGTAAAGCACTATCACGAACATTTAAGCTTCAGTGTAATCTCTTTCTTTACGATTCTTTACTTTTTATGAGAGTAGCAAAAATGTCTTTTCAATAAGCGCTCGGCGACAAAGAAGAGGTACTTAAATTAAAGTAGTACATAAATATTTAATTGGCTCGTTTCGGAAGTTGCACACAAAAAATCAATTTTCCTGGCATTTAATGGAGGTCAAGCTCACGCTTGGGAAAAAGTTTAGCTTGTAGCTGCCTGCATATGAACGAGGAAGATGCAGATGCGTGTAGGAGTTAAATATCACTGGTAGCAGCTGTAAAAGATACTCGTAACAGCGAATATCATTAATGTAAGTGTACGAGTATGTAAAATATACAAGAAATCTAAGTATTTGTACATCTATATACATATATATATGAGTATGTGTATGCTTTCTAGACGGATAGTCACAATCAGAACAACCCAATCGCCCAAATGAGAAACTATTTTTAATAAAAGCTTTCAGGCAGGTCTCTTCGAATAACGAGTTATCTTTGGAAACTAAATTAGAAGGTCTTACATTAGTCCTGTCTTTCGAAAGCAGGTTAGAAATTGTAGAATATGTTAGAGAAATCAAATTAAAGAAACCGTGTTAGGCGTGTGACTACCTAAAAATTATTTTAGCATTTTAGCGGATTATTGACAGCTTTCCTCAATTCTACTTCGGGAATGAGATGGTTTAAATTAAATTTCAATTAAATACACATGTAAATAAAACGTCAATAAAGTTATCCAAAGGAAAAAAAATCCTTAATTGATATTCACTTAATACACTGCGAATAGTTCAAGGTATAAGTAAATGCCTGTTAATAAAAATAAACTAACTTTTTGTAGCTGAAAGTTAAACTCTTCGCCTCGCTCGCATTTTTATAGACATTAAACTTAAAAAGCAACACATGCAAATAATTACAT
>NW_016178265.1:0-7973 GCF_001687245.7 Rhagoletis zephyria
TTGACATGACGAATTTATTCGTTTACGTGTGCAGTGAAAAAAGTCGAGCTAGAGGCATTGCTGGAAAATAGTTTGTATGCTAATCCAAAATAATACCTTGTATCAGGCATAAGGTGAGAAAATACATTTATGTACATAATAGTTCTTATGAAAGTTCGACCACTCAAACAGAAGGGTACATGTGTCATACAGTTAGTTAAAGTTTGTTACGAATCGCCTTTGATTTAGGGCTGGGTAACTCTTCAATGATTTCTCGTGACTTGACTCAAGTTCAGGCTAATGATTCAGCATAGTGAAGCGAAAACATTTAGCTATAACAGTAAATTGTTTTCTTTTGCGCTACAGAGGCATCAACGCCTAGGTTTCGAGCTGGTGACGACTGTAGTGGTATTTATTTAAATAACCATAAAGAGCCTCTCCTCAGTGCCGCTTGTTATAACTGACCTCAACGACCAGTAATTAGCACATTTACATGTCTGGCTGTAGCCGAGTATGCGTTATACACTACTTTTGAATACGTTTTCATTTGATTCAAAAACGTTTCTATTTGATTTCACTATTTTTTCCCCTCAGTGTATAATAACGACCCCAACGTCCTGAAATGAGTTCTCTAAGTTTCCAAAAATTTTGCACAGCGTTTTTAGGAGCTTCGTTTCCCCGCAAATCGCTATCATTTTCTCTTAATTAATATTCAAAGATTGTTTTTTTGTCTGCCTGCTCATAGTACTTTTCCAACCACCTGTGCTGAAATTCGCATGCCAGCGGGGTCGATTAGCTGGTTAGCTAGTTGATTGGCTGGTTGTCGCGTGTACAGCGAATGTGACTCACAGCCAGCTAGCGGAGTCAGCGCCAAGGGTCGTGTGGGAGCGTTTACTTAAAAAAGCTGCTACGCTTCTGCTGTCACAGGCATAAAAATCGGTAAATATGTGCAAACATGGATAATCATTTGCCAAGCCACCTTTCATAGCGTGTCTTTTATAAAACATTTAGGTGTTGATGGAATTTTTTCACTGCTATTTTACGTTTTAAGAGAAATTTCATCACAATACGTGTGTATTGCACTTTGTAGTTAGTTAAAGGCGTTTGAGTTGTTGTTAATGGTTAAAAAAAAGCTTAATTTAAAATGATCGGTGCTTCAGGGAAGATAAGGTACATATGTGTGAACAAATCTCACGAGTTGTTTTTTAGTGTCACTCCCTACTCTCGGCTGAAAAAAAAATGCTAAAGCATTTTTCTTGCATTTATTTAAATAAATTTTTGTTGGCAAACGGGAAATTCAATTTAAAATTTTTATATACATGAAGAAAGTAATATATAAGTATGTGCATAAGGAATACGGTGTAAAAATCTTAAAATTTAATTAAGTTTAAATAATATCTTTTTTTAAGTTAAGGCGTGCAAGTTATTAGATGACTGCGGTTGGAGCTACGGGGCGTATACGTTTCATACGCAATTACGGGTATACATTTTTCAAATGCAAATGAATTTTCAAATTCACTGAAGATAATGCATTTTCTAAGTTAAGCGTACCTTATCTTTTTCTTTTTCTTTCTTAGCAAATTTGTTTGCTTCTCGAAGCATTGATCCAAGGCCCATTAATCAGTGGTTGTGCTGCTGAGTCGGGCGAACATTCCAAAAGCTGCTGTTCAATCGCTTATTTTGTATGGAAAAATTTAGAATTTTTGTGGAAAAAAAAATTAAACATATTTGACATTTTCGAGACCAAGTAATTTGAAAACAAAAACAAAAAAGAACAAATCAGCTGCTCTACTGATACTGCATGTTCAATGGGCCTTGGCCGCAACATTGAATATGAGTCCCAGTAAATAAGTTGGACTCATATTTCATATAGCAAATATACAAGTGTCTTAATGCACACATATGTATGTATGTATGGACCTACCTAAGCCCATATATGTACATATGTATGAAGTATGCATACAAACATTCATGTGAACTTATATGTACAGTGGCGAAAATATAAATAGGGAAGGGTAATTTTAGCATTCTTTGGCTACCTCCCTTTCGTTTGTTTAATTTTATTATTTTTCATTTTTTCGGCATCTAACAAAAACCATTTAAGTAAAAAATTCCAACTTTGTACAAATATTAAGAAAATTCGACAAAGTTTCACCAAAATTTTAAGATTTTTAATTAGATTTCTCAAAAACATCCTCAGTATGCATTTTTGTAGGCCATTTAATTTTAGTAAAACAGAGCGCAAATTTTAAGTAGCTGGGACTTACCGTTGATTTATTGGCATATTTTTTTGGTGAAGGTGTTGCTCATTTTCTTGACGAAAAAAAAAAAAATTGTCGCAACATACTTTGTTTGGAAGAGTTCGGGAACAAAATATTTACAAGAATACCAAAAACTTTGCAAGTAAAGAAATATAGCCAACATTTAATAAAATGTCTTTTCCCCATTTAAATTATCCCGACCGTATGTGCATTTAATTTCAGCGATTCATATTTCCCATCACTCGCGGAAAAACGTGAAAAGGCAAATACATACATATATGTATAGGAATAAAACAAAAAAAGAAAAGAAATAATATCTTGACAAATAAAATAAAATGAATTGGTAATATAATATCGGTGCGCCAAAGTCTCAGGAAGGGTAAGTCTGGCCGTACGCGTAGTTATGTCAGTAAATTTACTTATACATAGGTACATACATACATTCATGCAAGATGCACCGCAATCAACGTCGAAATGGAAAATCACGGTGACTTAATTAATAATATTATTATCAAGCAAAGTAATTTATATCCACCTGGAAGCAAATGAATTACATCAAATATTTAGCGTAGGTTGTGAACAAAAATATCGCTGCCGGCGATCCGAGCGATCCGATGAGACGCTTTGCCAAGGCACTGAATATAGGACAGGTTTAAGGTCTGATTCTGGCAACTTAACTTAACATAACATAGAACTTAGACAATTCAAATAAAACAAACTTTGATATTGGATTTCGTTAACGCTAAGTTTCGCCTGTCCAAATATAAACTAAATACATTTACAACAATTTTTAAGTGACGTTAAGTTGACATTTGTCAAGGGATTAAGAAAGTTGGATTCAAAATACACAAACATTTTACTATTTCAATACCTAAGAGTGGATTTTCTCAGACCTTGAAGATTTCGAGCAGTTATTTCGGAATATCCATGCAGTAGAAGTGGTATAAGGCCTGTATGCAGCTCTCAAGAAAAGCAAA
The DNA here is from genome assembly GCF_001687245.7 of Rhagoletis zephyria. Lineage (NCBI taxonomy): Eukaryota > Metazoa > Arthropoda > Insecta > Diptera > Tephritidae > Rhagoletis > Rhagoletis zephyria. The sequence goes on from NW_016178265.1 coordinate 3,218, forward strand.
AACTCCATATAAAATGACGTACAAGAAATGGCTAAGAAATTTTATTGAGTCAAATTTCCTTAAGGTAGTACGCAGTTCTTAAGAAACTTAGTACGCTTTCTACTACGGTTTTCTAAAGTTTTTTGTGAAAAAAGAGCACAAGGCAACCCAGGTTTGCAACAGAAATATATGCCCGTTCCATTATTTCTTGAGGAAAGAGTGAGGCAACAGGCTGTGAGGTATCAAAAATGTCAAAATTCCTTGGACACACACGTGAAATAATGGCAATTTTTTCTTGACCGTTTTCTTGAGAGCTGCATACAGGGCTGTAGACTTAAAGATACTCTGCTACTAAATTCTGAAGAGTCAAACCCATTTGGGGCTTCTCCATTTATCTTTTTTTGGACTGTTTTGAACCGTATTTATCACCTTTAAAGTTTTACGAAGAAAATTCCGGTTTCTCTTACATATCATCTGTCAAAATGATGTCTCAATGGTACTGAAAATTGCTACCTATGCATATCTTCACTCCACTTAAACGTGTTTTTTTTGCAATTTGGGTTCAAATATGCCTGCTCTTAATTTAGAAAACGACCAAGGACTATCTATTATATTGTGACGTCACCGTTCGTTTTTGATCCACACATAGTTAGGTAACTTCGTGAGCTCTCCTGGATGAATGCTGTGCCTCTCTCAGTAGCATATGCCAAGCTGTACTGTCTCACGTTTCTTGTGATAAGGTTGGCAAGTACTTCATCACCTGGAAATCCGTAAGAAAGCCTGTACTGCATGATGGTTTTGATAGCCGGACAGAGTCGCAAAATGGGGTCCCAATGGAGTGTATACACATTCATATATGTATTATGATAAAGTACTCTCTCCAGAGATATTTCTGAAGGACTTAAGAATGTTAGCAGGTCCTGAGAACTCTTACTGCCTTTCTGTAAAGATACTGAGAATTAAAATACTATTTTGGGAAAATGGACTACTTTCAGTATTACGGGTTCTGTGAGCTCCATGATGACCCATGCGCAATATCTCATAGGCTGATATGTTTACGAGTACATATGTACATACATAAGCACAGGTCGCGGCATTGGTATTACATCAAATAATATTAGTAATAATTCTGTCTTGCACAAATTCTTGCAACCAGTCCAAATGAGCACTTACTCCATTTTTCGTCCTTCTAATCAGAAGCCAGAACAAGCAATAAAGTAAAATCACAAAAAATATTTTCCTAAAGTAAATGGTATTGCAATAGAAATTTCACAATTCATCACATGAAAGCCAGGTAATAATATGCCCCGTAGTAATCGTAGTGCTCGTCATCACTAATCAGCAGCGGTTCCCCGCTAAGCGTCCCTTGCAACTGAGCAGCCCCACACAAGGCAATGCAATGAATTGCATTAAAATCTATACGCTTTTAGATTCGCGTTTCTATGAGTACGTCAGCCAACTAGTTGTTATTTACTTTTCGAATCGTATTTGCTTTTTGCATTGTCTCTGCATTCCTCCGCCCCCTCGTTTAGGCTTGCGCACCCTATCCATCAGCCGCCCATTCACTGCTTTGCTGCATTTACAGTTGCCATTGTGATTAATTTTATTGACACTTTTAGCCCCCGTTTCTGGCACTGTTGCTACTGCTGTTGTTGTGCTGTGCTCCACTGCTCCACTGCGTCTCGGCGGTAGCTGTTGTTCTCGCTCTGCCACCGCCAGCTGAGTCTGAATGCTCGTCACAGTTGAGGAGGAGGTGTGCTGAATGTGGCACTACACGTGCTTAGAGCGGCTGGCGCTCCCAGACAATGGGCTTTGGGTCATATCGAAATCCACGTGACTTGCTGCGCCAGCTGCGCTGTTAGCATTCCGCTGGAGCAGCGGCAGTGGCAACAGCAGCGACGCAGCGACTGTACGCCTAGTCTATCTCAGTGCATTGGGCAAAATGTGCTGCTTTTGTTGTTGTTGTTGTTGTTGATTCGTGTGCGCACTCAAACTGCTTCGTAGACGCTGTCTCCAGCACGCTCGTTGTGTGTCTCTCTCTCTGCCGCAGCGCCACCCCTCGCCCACGTACAGCTGAGGCGTCGGTCGGCGTCACATGTTTTCATTATTGTTATTTGTTTAAATTCTTGCATGTTGCATTTTACAGTTTTTTTTTTTTTTTTTTTTTTTGCCTTACTTCGCCTTACATACATTCGCGAGCTGTTTGTTATTGTCAATTAGCCGCCACTGCAGCACTTTTTGTTTCTGTCGTCATCGCCTTGCTGCAGTTGGACTTATTCGGCTATTTCCATCTCACATGTTGCAGACATGTATCCGGCTATGGTAGCCGTTTTAGCTCACGTTTGAAATGCGAGAATCGCAGAAAGAATGCCGCTAAATGGTAGTTGTTTTCTGTCGTCGATTTTTTTTTTAGGAATTATTTTGTTTTTTTGATGAGCTTGTCAACGAATTGAAAAACAATTTTTTATGCTGATCGCATGTGCGAAAATTTCCACAGCAGTGTTCTCGAATTATATTCGGTTCGTTGGGCTCCCAGTGATTATTTTTATAACTGCTTATTTGTGCGTATAAACTTCTAATGTTTCTTGGTTATATATTTACGTACGTCAGAGCCCAGAGCCCAGTTCTCACACGAGGCTTTGTGGGAAATGTTTAAGAAAACACTTGGCTTTTCTAGTGTAAACTTATTGGATATGGCTTACTGTTTATTTTGACGGAGTCACTTTCTTTATCGCCTGAGATGTTGCGAAAAATTAAGAATTGCATTTTGTCTGGGAGTTTGATTCCATAATTTATATTAGCTGCATTTTTTTTTTGTAAACGAGCGACAAAAGTACGCTCAACTCGGGTACAATTTCCTTTTAGCTACTTACAGGTCTATTCTGCACGTTACCGAAGATTTTGTGACCGGAAAATTTTATTACCAAAAAATGTTACCACTTCTTGTCACTGCGATTCTAGGTACGTTGGTAATGCAGTCAAAATATTCAGCAACTCAGCTATGAAGATTTGTGGAAATTCCTGTATTGCATATTTCACGGGGCAATATTTTGTTACCAGCTTGTGAGATGGTAACCAAATTTATCGGTAACAAGAGAGCACAGAATGAGAAAAAGGTTTAAAAATTGACAGACACTTTAATTACCGGTTATGAAATTTATGTTACCAGCGCAGAATAGACCTGTTAAGCAACCCTGTTGGCATCTGGCAAGAAACATGTGATTAGTTTAACGGGATTTAGACAAAGAAAAAAACAATAGAAATCAGTAATTATGCGAAGTATTTAAAATATAAATCATTTATATACGAAAACAAAAATGCCCCTCTCCACTTTCCCATTAACAATTCACAATAGAGCAGTTTTTTTCACTTGCCAACACTACCCTTTCGGTCGCGTATTTTTTAACCGACCTTACATGTATTTCGTCATTTAAGCGAGTGTTCTTTCGTAGCTCGGTTACAAAAACATGCACCTATTACTGTTGTATGGGCTGTATGTTGCTATAAAGGTCTAGAAAAGAGACAGAGAGAGGAAGGTTGATTAAGAGCGTTAATTTTTTAAACCGGTAAAAGTGGCAATGTTTTCCTCCCATTTCTATTTTGTAATAAATTTTTTTTTTATAAAAGTTATTATCAATTTTTAAAATATTACTGACTTTTCAATCGCTTTAAGATCACTCTCTGGGCTAATATTATTGTACATTCCATTCATAATTATTTACAAAAAAAAAAAAATGCCGAAGTCCAATGAGACGAAAAATTTCTAGAAAACACTTTAGGGCATTTCAACAAAACGTGTAAAAGCCTCATATTCACGTAAACCTCGTAAAATTGTTAAATTTCGTACGGCAAACCGGTTTATTTACGAGGTTTACACAGTTACGAGGCTGTTACGCGTTTATATGAATAACTGTATAATTTTTAACTGTTTAAAAATTGAGCAGAATCGGTATTACCAATCGAAAGAGAGCAAATAAAATTGAAACAATTTTGAAATAGTATCTATAACTTCCAAAATAATTCGAATTTCGAAAAATTGTCAAATTGGTATTTTTTTCTTATCGCCGTGAACCATAAACAATGAATGAATGAATGAATGAACCACAAAAAAAAACCTCGAGCTTCGTAAAAATGTTGTGCCACTTTATAACTTTTTACTTAGATGATTTTGATATCGTCTACCTGAGAGCCATGGACGCCAGCGTATAATTTTCCAGCTTAGAAAAAGAAGCGAAGGAGATTGGTGTAGAGTAGTCAATCTAAATAAAACACGCTATCTCAACCTTATCAATATGATTTTGAGTTTTGCGCATCAATTTCTAGTTTTCCTTGAAAGTTAAAACCCAACGCGACAGCACCGCTGCCTGCCGTAGTTAATTTCATCTGATCCACAGCTCTGCTATACCTGTGCGCGCATGAATGTCGACCAGTAGCGTTAGCAGCTGCGCCAGCCTCCCACTAACACGCGCGCACACACGCCTATACCGTACGCAGAGCAAGCCAAACAAACAACCCTTAAATGCACAGATAACCGTCAATCAGAATGATTATGGACGGCCCCTCTTTGGAACAGTTGTATTTCATTTTCATTTATTTGTTTTTGTTGCACACCGATGGGGATGTTGTCCGTTGCTGTGCAGTTATTTCATTTCACTATTTATTTGTATTTTTTTTTCTCAGCTACTTACCTGCATAGATGTGCTTCTGATTCACATACGCTGTCGCTTGTATTGCTCCTATTTTAGTGGCCGCAGCCGCTACTTTTGAGAAATTATTC
>NW_016178267.1:0-7970 GCF_001687245.7 Rhagoletis zephyria
TGGCGTGCTTTGTTGAACTCGGCCAAAATCGCTTAGGAGGTTACAGCGCAAAATAATAATACGAAGAAGAAGAAGAATGTAGCATCACGTAGGTGCAATGAATTTTTGAGTAAAAGACCGCATTTATTTTTTATATTTACATATTACTGAAATTTTTTTTGTAGATAGGCTCCTCTGGCCCTCATGACCTTCACAGTTTATTGTATAATAAAACGTGGTTTTTTACTTGGTATGTTTTAGTTAACTTTTTTTGGTAAATTCTGGTAAGAAAATTTTTTGTCGTGTGGTAACCGTGGTTGTGGAGTATCACTTGAGAGATCCGAATACCCTGGTATTCAGTAAGATGTCTCACGCTTTAGTCTCAAAAAGAAAGATATGGAGGAAAAGAGGATTGCTTTCTATTTTATTTAAAAAGAACGCGAAACTGAAGCGAGGAAATATTTGTTGTAACAACCATTTCATTATGAATTAAACGTAAGTTCGTTAATATCATAAAAATTCGATGAATAAAAATGTTGTGTTTTTAAAATATTAAAGTCTTCAGATTAAAAAAAAGAATTAAAAAAAAAACAAATCATTTAAAAAAACAAATTCGAGCCCGAAGACTCGAACTCGGATCCCCAGTGGCAATCTAGTGCTCTGTTCACTCAGCTATTGCGACTATTAGAACAGCGCGAGCACAGAAGGATTCAACATTTAATTCTAAGCAAATTTACCGAAAAACCATAGGTCTTAAATATATTTGGAGTTTGCCAAATTGCGAAAATAGGTTTCTTAGCATTGTGCTGTAGTGTCGTAAAAAAGTGCTTGAATTTTGTACAAAAACATGCTATAAGAGATTTTTTGGTATGCGGAATCCATTTCTACACTTATCTTTTTCTTACAGCTTCCATCAGAGGGCGCAGCAGTGAAAATTTTCCCATTTTCTTCGCAACCTATTTTCGCAATTTGGCAAACTCCAAATTGATTTTAGACCCATGGTTTCTTCGGCAAATTTGCTTAGAATTACACTTCGACTCCTCCTATGCTATACGCGCATATTTAAAAAAAAAAAATTGGTCCGCCCTAATGTATATTTATAATACAAATAGGTATATCAATAAAAAGAATTGTGGAAAGGATTAGTTGAGTGACCACATGGAACACCTTTAAAGAGGTTTGTCTATTTCTCATTTTTCGTCATCCCTTTTCAAATTTAGTTTGGAGACAAATGACACTGAAGATGTAAAAACGCCGAAACCGGTTTGTCCCCAAACGAAATTTGACAAGGAATGACGGAAAATCGTTCCAAAATACATATATTTGTCTTATTTCTTTGGCTTGTTTTTCTTTGTATAATTATTTTTGATAAAACGATTTTCAAAATGTTACCATTTCAGCATCTAAATATGTATGTATGTATATGAAATGTTGTTTTGTTCTAAAGTTATCCAGCAGCTGGAAATGTATCAGTTAACCTTTGGGCCTTAGAACCCCAACCTTTATTTGACTCTGCGGGGGGATTTGTTGAAATTCGTAATACCGAAGAACACTTTGGTTGCGTTTCTTTATACATTCCAGATAATCCCATTTCACAGCCAGAACTAAAAGAATGCTGCTGGGGGCTGCAGTGTACCCCAGACCAATTTTAAGGCTGTAGATTTTAATGACCAAAAAGCGATTTTGTGAATTCGCCTGTTATTACTAGAGCTTAATTCAATAAATTCAGGCCGTTTAGAAAGCGTAGAAAGTGTAACGTCAGTCGGTCTGCACAACTCGATTTATACGCGCAAATTTTAGGTTTGGGGTACGGCAAAGTAAAAAAATTTAGCACATCCGTTTTTATCTTTTAAATTTTTATTCCTGGCGCGGATTCAAGTATACAAGCATTCATTCCTATAATCTTTAATATACTAAATAATGAATGCCTGCCTAGCTTTCTTTCCTCTATGAATGTACATTGTGCGTCGATTTTCACTTAATTATAATTTTCATTTAATTTAACGAAATTAGCCAGCTTGGAACTTTTGTATAGCTCACCAAAACCTTATTTATTTTCTTTAAATATATGTACTATTTCATCAGGGTAACACAATTCGCAGGATTTTTTTGGAAAAAAATTTGCGGTATATATTTAATGAAAATATTAATTATTTTATCTAAAATAGGAGAAGAAACTGTAATAATGACATAAATTTAAATTTAAGTTTGAATAATCGTTCAAGCAGTAAGTTATCAAAAAATGATGCAAGGCGTTTTTTCCATAATTCATAGCCGAGAAAACAAATTCCAAAGCTGAAAACAATTATTTTCTAAGTAATTTATATGGAAAATAGAAGGGTTACGCTTTTAACGCGCATCTTTTGACATCCCCCCGGATGTATTGAAAAGTTATTCGATTTTTTTGAATCAGTCTAATGTGTATGTATGTAGCAAAAACTAACATTTTATGAAGTTATTCGTGGAAAATTTAAAAGTTGGTTATAAAGAAAATCTTTTAAACTAAAGCAAAGTACAGGATTCGAGTCGATACTTGTATGTACCTGACTTCCGTATGTTTGCTTGAAGGTGGCAATATTACGACTGAAACGAATGTAAGTGCGCCTGTAAGTGAAGTCAAGCAATACAAATTCTTAATAAAAACATTTATATGAAAGCCTTTCAAGCATCGGATAAATTGTTGAATAAATATTTGCAATCTCATTAATTGTTCATGAACCCTTTTGCCTTATAAAAAATAATAAATAATTAATATAAAATCTTAATAAAAACATTTATATGAAAGCCTTTCAAGAATCGGATAAATTGTTGATTAAATATTTGCAATCTCATTAACTGTTCATGAACCCTTTTGACTTACAAAAAAGTGGTAAAAATAAATTAACTTACTTAGTTGTGTGAATGCATATGTATGCAGATACAAACTCACATACGTACATAAATACATACATATAGCACATGCATACCCGTTAGAAATTTGTATATGGATTGACAACGTCATATAACGTTACGTGCGTCAATATTGACTATGATTAAATTTTCAATTGTACGAGTATATTTTGAAATTTACAATTGCCCATTAACACCTACAGATACTGATAATACGGCAGTACTGGGGTAATTATTGCCTAGCGAGTGTATGCACATTAGGGTGGTCTAAAAATGCATGTGAAAAAGCGAAGTCGGAATTTAAATTCTCTCACCCCCTGTTCTATGCCGACAAAAATATACCCCATATAATTTTTTTTTTTTTTTAATCAAAATATTTAGAGGTCACTCAAAGCGATCAAAGTTTTCCATGTCTTTTATATGGGGAAGAAACAACTTTTCGCTAAAATGGTATAGAACACCTAAAAACTAATACTTCTCGATCGGAAAACTCATCTTCTCTGCATAATAGTCCCAATAATAATACTCATTTTTTTGATAGTAACTATAATATATAGGTCCGCCAAAAACCCCCAAAAATCCCGATGCGGGGTCCAATAAAAAATCGTTAGTATTAAAATATGGTTAAATAAACAATTGGGTATTATTACTGAAATTCCCCTGAAGTTTACCAGAGTTTTCCGGTCGAAAAATATTGATTTTCAAGAATTCTATACCATTTCTACGAAACGTTGTTTTTCCCCATATAAAATACATGAAAAACTTTGAGCGCTTTGAGCGACCTCTAAATATTTTTGATTTCAAGATAAAAAAAATGGGCTTATACCTTTTTTCAATATAGATCAATCCCAGGGGCTGAGAGCATTGAAATTCCGCTTTTACTTTTTTTGGACCCCCCTAATACACATAGTTGTACAATAATTTACACGACGAATTTGATTCGTTGCCACTCATAATAAAATAAAGATACTTATTCCACTTAGCTTATCTTAAAACGTGCATCTAGCTATTTTCATTGTTTATAAAAAGTTTTAATCGAACATCGTAAAAAACCGTTGCACCGAATAAATTTGTCAATTGGGAGGCTAGTGACTAGTAGTAGCCCAACAAACATTTGAGTTTGACCTCAACTTGAGACTAAGTTGGGAACTAAGGTATTTCTCAAATGTCCAACGTTGTTTCTCAAGAGTACCTCAAGTGAAGGATAATAGCGTTCTCAACAAAAAGGGCATTTTTCTTTGTATGAAAAAAGGACCGTTTCTCAAGTAGAGCAAAAGCTAGTTCTCAACTTGAACTCCATTGTTATTCTCCAATCGATAAAACTAGGTTGGACTCCGAAAAGTTATCCGTTTAGTCTGAGATTATTCTATAAGTACAGATTAACGAGGGACGAATTTTGTATGGCTAATCTCTTTCTAATTACAGATTAGGGAGTTAAGCTCGAAAATGAGGAGAACCTACTTATATGTTAACCTAGCATAATAGTACAGAAGCAAGTAATTTAGTTTTTGTTACTTGCTACATAGTTACTAAGTATCATAATTTCATTGAACCACATTTTTGTAATAAAATATCCCCAAACTGAAACGGGTTTTTCTTTATTTCTCATGCCCTTCGAATCCCAGCCGATATAGTACTTAATTAATTTCGGGTTATTTATCTTTATTTTCGCGCCCTAAACGTTTTAGTAGCATGTAACTAATTATAAGAAATATAAAGCATCAGCGTTTACTTCCGCTCAATTATCAATTTTACTAATTAACTGATTGCCTTATTATGTTTTCTTTCTAACTGATATGAAGCTTCAGTTCGAACGCAGAAAGAAAATCACACCCCGTGTCAAAATTGTAAGGGCATCCAAAATGTATTCAACAAAGTGTGATTGAATTTGACATTGCTCTCATAAAAACCATCCTATAGAGTCAATAATTGAAAAAAAAAAATATTGTATGAATTTGAAATGTTTGTTTATATTTTTTGACACAATAGTATCTTAAAAGAGAGCCCCATCGAGTTGTCAATCACACCTTAGATGTCTTAGAAATTTTTTATATGAGTAATACCGCAAAAAAATTTTCAAGAATAAACGATAACGATAACATTTTTACACAACAATTTAATGTGCCACAAAACTGCATACTCAAAATCTTTCTAAGAAACCTAATTAAGCAGTTTGAAATGTGAACGATAGTTTGTTGGATGTCTTTTTAAATATTGGACAATGTGGAACACTGCAAAGGCTTTGTTAAAGAAGATAAACAAATAAATTGCCAAAGCTTGTCAATATGTAGTGCGCTTATAATTTAGAAATGGTGTGTAGTAAAAAAAGGAAGACATCTAGTATTCTTAATTATTTATTTAACAATGGCATTTCAAAGATAAAACTCCAAACCTATGGACAAATTCATTTTTCTAAGTAATCAATTCGGTTTCTGCCGTAGAAACAACGGTAAATATTAGCTTATTTTGGGGTAAATTTTAAGCCTTCAAAGTGCTCTAGCAACTTATCATTTGCAGATATAACCTTCATTTTCGGGATATAGGTTCTTTGGAACAATATTAAGCATTTTAAGGCAAACAATTTTTGAAACAATTTGTAATTTTTTTTATTACCCAAATGCTTGAAACCGCTCGAATGATTTTGTTTTTGTTTTCTTTAGTCAAAAATTCAAGTATTTTCCTTTCGTTTGGTATATGAGAAATATTTATATTTGAATATTTGAATTTTTACAAATGAGATATTTAGCCTTTGAAATAAATTTTCAATTTTCAAATTAATTAAAAAAGAAGCTTGTAGGCAACCCTGGTTGACGTTCGGATTGTAAACGTGTACGTATACAAATATAGTTCGATTCCCAGGAAAGTGATTGGCGGGCATTGGACTAGATACATCAAAAAAAGCATAAATTAAGAAAAAAAATTTACTCCCTTTTCACTGCTCATTCGGAGCGCTTTTGCATTAGGCTGGCTGGGTACACTTTTGTGTGCTTCAAAAAATATTGCTTTTATAAAACATTGTTTTTTATCCCGATTGTTTTACAGAATAGTTTTCAACAAAAAGGCATTTATATGGACTGTGCTAGCGGTACTGGTCGTGGTTGGCATCGTGCTTGGATTGGTATTCGGCTTAAAAAGCGACAAGCAAATCGTTGGAGCCGTGGTTTCTAATGGAAGAGGTTGTGCCGATATAGGCAGGTATGTTATGTTGAGTTATACATACTAAATTTTATAATCATAATTCTATTTACATATGTACGTACTAGGGAAGTTAATTTTTCAGCTTTTTCCGATCCCGGGATTTTTGGGTGGTCCCTATCACAATCTCGGGATCCCGGGATTAGTACCGGGATTTAGATAATCATTACATTTCAACAACTTAAATCGAAAAAATTGTTTTTATATTGTTTGAGAAGCTTTCCTACCATTAAATAAATAAATGGGTTTGAAACGTACTTTCTTAATTAAAATGGCGTTTTTATTTTTTCTCTCTGACGTCAGAACTTATTTAAAAGGGCTTAATAATTTCAAAGACATGATTACTTCCAAAAATTATTTAAAAAATTCAATGCAATGTAGAATAAAAATTTACGTATATTTGGTACAAGAGGAAGGGCAAGGGAAAATTTCTTTGGAATTAAAGAAAAATTAAAATTTTTTTGGATTCACAAGGACAAATAGGTAATTTTTTAAGCTGATAAAGTTAGAAGGACGAAATTCGAGGATGTTATCGAGTTTATACAGGTCCTTAACATATAATTTTTTCAAAAACAAATATTGCGAAATTTCAAGCATACAATTTTAAAAGGACATTTTCAATACTTACCAGTCCTTCTGCACGAAAAACATGTATCTGTTTAAATTCTACAGGATTTCCTCTTTAATTTGATACCCATACTTCTTCTCTAAGCACATTTCTTTAAATTTTTTAAATCATTTTTGAATTACTGATGTCAGAGTGAAAAACTGGAAATGCAATTTTACAGTATTTGGCCCATGGTTTCGCAAATATATTGATATTTGCGTGTATTTGTTAAGAATCCCGGGATTTTTGGGACCTTAAAAAGACCGGGTACCCGAGATTAACATTCCTAGTACGTAACGACACAAATCATCGTTCAAAAAATAAAATCGCTTACTCCTGTTAAGTGGCTCATGTCTCTTATCCTTATCCAATCCATGTCTAATCCTTACTAAAGTATGTAGTGTGAATTACCACGGCAAGTAGTTAGGATTATAGGTGCATAGATTAGATAGCGATTAGAGACATGAGCTACTTAATTGTTGTTGAATTGTGTCGTCTTTGTAGATGACCATCGATATATGTATGTATACAGATATAGTATTTAACTGCATATTAACAACACAGTTGGAGTATTCACAACGGTGTCGTTAGCGTCGTATTGTTGTATGTCGTAAACTTTAAACGGCTACCAAATATATTAAAGGGGTTCGTAAAGGACCATCAAAGCCATATTATGAATTTCTGCAGTGTTAAGTAATAGTTGGTTATCGTTTCAAGCTCTTTCAGCATTTAAAGTTAAGGTACGTCATACAACAATACCTCACTTACGATATCTTTGTGAATCCCTCAAGTATCAATATAAACGCAGTATTTCCGGATGTTGCAAAGATGAAATTGAAAACCCAAACATAAAAAACTGTATATTGAAATTCTGTCTCTAAGTAAAAAAATGTTGAAGGATCTCTTTAGGATTAGTAAATATTATTATTTTTTACGATTATTTAGAAAAATGTATTTTATGAAATCCAATAAAAAAATCGCCAAATTAGAAATAAATTTTGTTTGCATTTTGTAAGGTTAGTCGTAAGGAAAATACAGCTAGATTATCAGATATAAGGGAGTTGTGGGTTCGCTGCCTTCCTTTTGGACCTAAATTCGCAAACAATTTTCATATTTAGCGAGCCCTAAATAGATTCTTTGCTTAACATATTTGTAGACCAATTCAACCTTCTAATTTTAACCTTTTCAAATAAAACGTCGAAGGCCCATTAGTATAGAATTTATGCAGAAGTTAAAATTTAATTTTTCAATACTTCTTCTTCCTATTTGGCGCTGTAACCTCCTAAGCGATTTTGGCCGA
>NW_016178268.1:0-7969 GCF_001687245.7 Rhagoletis zephyria
TTCACTTGCACTGACGTTGCGTGTCTTAAAGATATTGTTTACAACAAAAGCCTTCGAGTGCGAATTATTCACGCACATACACACATATGTACGACTTTGTTTAGGTTTACCGAATATTTTCGGACAAATCAGTATTGCCACCTGTCTTTTGTGTATATCGGCTATTGGAATTTCCAGTGTAACGCATGCGCCCTGAAGCCGGCAATTGTTGCACGTGCCACATGTTACATTATTGCTGCAGTAAACATATACAAATAAAAGTAAAGTGACCAAATCAAAATAGGAACAGCTGAGCATAAAGACGAAAGGAAGTGAAAAAAGCAAAAATCAGAAAAAAGGGTAAACAAAAAAAGATAAAAATACACATATACATACATACGCGCATACATATGTATGTATGTACAAACAGTCCTGTGCACATCAAATCGAAAGGCAACAAAGTAAGTAGAGTAGTTAGCGCATAGCCAAGTGTGGCAAGAAAACAAAAATAAAATTGCAGCATTCCAACGCAACTAACAACTACGAGTATTTATGAATGCGAATTCACTTGCCACCCACCAGTTTAGCCTCATGTTTTTAATGAGTTGGTTACTCTGTGTGTCTGCCCAGCAACGAACGGCAAGCCAAACTAAGAGTATATTCTCCATAAAGATGCTTGTAGTAGTTTGTCTGGTTTGTGCTGATGCAAAAGTTGACTAGTTCAATAATGAGCTAAACATGAGCGTATATGGAGTCTTAACATACCAAATCTAGGCATTTCACTGTCAAAGCGATGTCGCGTGAATAAAAAACGCTCCCAATTTTTGTGAAACGTGCAGATAGAGGGCCCTCGATATATTTCAATTTCATTACATTTTTAGAAACTAATTTATGTATTTCTTTTCTTTTCAAATACACTTTTTTCCTTAATTAAATTTTCTGTAATTGTTTGTTGTTGTTATTGTTTTAAAAATAATATTATTTTTTGTTGTCATTTAATTTTTAGGAACTTATTTAATTTTTTTAATTTTATGTTCTGGGTTTTAGTTAACTTGTTTTTAAACTTTAAGATTTTATTGTGTAAAGAAGGAAAATATTTTTATAAATTTCCTTTACTTCAATATATTTAATTCATTTTTCTTTTTTTTTATTTAAGTTGTTATTCTTTTGTTAATTTAATTTTCTTTTATTTTTAGATTTTATTGTTTTAAGAAGAAAAATATATTTTTTTATTTCATTCAATTTTTACAATCTTATTCAACTTTTTTAATTTTTTTCTGTCTTTTTTATAAAAATATTTTTAATATAATTTAAATTTTAAGCACTATTTCCTTCTTTATTGATTACATTTTTCTCTTTTTCTAAATTATTTTATCAATTTTTATTGTTTTAAAACGAAAAATATATATGTTTTTTTTTGTTTAATTTAATTGACGTAAACCAAGACATGAAAATATGGAACTTACTCTCTCAGCCGATGTCAGATTGCTGGGGGCCATTGTAAACGCTAAGCTCAACTGTATGTACACAGCTAAGGACGAGGCTACCAATTGGTTGCTCGCGCTAACTAAGACTCTGGCTAGAGGCAAAATTTAATTGGTACGTCGGTAGGTGTCCATGCTTATCACGGGGGTCAAAAATTTTACACCTTCCAAAGCTCTGGATTTAATTTTAAACTTTCTATCGTCAGATATATATACCAGGAATTCCTGGCTGGTTGGAATGCTGCCAGATTAGATGCGATTCAACTGCCAAGAGAACTCATATTCGCTCATGCGAGGGTCCGTGATGCTATTCAGAGTAATTTATGTTATTAGACTATTTATTTATTTATTCGTCTACTCTGTCTATACAGCGAATTCTCCATACCAATCCCGGAGAGGAAAGAATGCGAAGGTCCCACAGACCTAGACTGTAAATGGGGCCGCGACGTGGTTAATAGTCTCCGCTTCTTCAGGGGGACCTATCACGATTTATTTTTACAACTAGGCTGCTATTAAATACTTAAAATCCAACGGAACAATATCCAAAGTAGTCACTGAGTACACAGAGGTTCTCAAACCGCTGACATCGAAATACCCTTTAACCGTTTTGTGGGTTCCTGGACACAGAGACGTCTCTAGTAAATGCAAATCAACGATGTTTACCGCAGCTGCAGAGACGAGGAAGATGTAGAAATTATTGAACTCTATATCTGGCAGTACCTGGCCTGGCTAAGGAGCACCAATAATTCTTTTACAAATACTTTATAGATGGCTTAGCCGACTAAAATTCGCCGGATGCTCTCGAAGTAGTGTCTTTTCGCCAGAGGTTTTACAACACTACGCTGATCTCGTCTGACCACTTTGACAATTTCGAATACCTTTCGATGTTGGAGACTAAAGGCATTTGTTTTCCCCGGACGCCGAAATGTAAAAGCGAAGTTTTCCGGACGCTAAGCTCAAAGTTTCAAGTTCGCTTCAATAGAAAACGAGCGCTCTGCCCAGCCGGCCATTGGAACTGTGAAAGCATTCGGGGCAAAACTATAGGCCTATATCATTAAATGCTGTTGCCTAGATATACTACTTCGTCAACTGGCACAAGCTGATGCATAGGCTGATTAGTGTACAAGAAAAACTATTAGATATCGATGAATGGCTTTCCAATTGANAGTAGTGGGCTAGAATAGAACTAGTAGTTTTAACTGTAGGGTGATAAGTACAATACATACTTATATATGTTTACATACAGTGTACGTGATTTGCAATGTGAATGAGTTGTGATTGTATTCGAAGGCCATTTGAAACCCCATTGAACAAATGTGTTGAGTGAGTTATAAGGCGTAAGATTTTTTTTTGTGTTTGTTTACAGCCGCATAGTCGGAAAGTTTATTAGTGAATGTAGATGTATGTATGCCGAGTTATTTATATGGCATTATGCATAAGTATGCATCTACAATAGAATAGCAGATAGAAATTTAATTAAAAAGTAAATTAAACAAATACCTTGAAATATTTAATAAAGCTTTTAGCTCCAATTCGCATACCCAACTGTGTTGAAAGTTTCAAATTGTTAGATCCAATTGTATAGTAAACATTTTCCTCGATAATTGTGTGTGCCAGCAGTAAGCCAAAAGTTTAGAAAAATTTGACTTTACGTCGGAATTTCATAATAATCGTATAAACAATTTTCCATGTATTAGAGAATATCGTACAAAAGTAGAATGCCATTTCACATGTGCCGGTCGCCGGTTAGCCATGTTTTTCTGTAGCTTTCGCAGAAACAGCCAAGCGGTTTGTTGCCGGTTAGCCAGCTTGTGTGAAAGCTTTATTACGAACATGTGTGGCATATACTTGTTTGTTGAGGTAGTGTTCTTGTCTGCTTCGTCTTCTTACTTGTAGCTATGGCTGCTTGTCAGTTTGGACTGCAACCCAAAAATTTGATCTTTCCAGTGAGTTCGTGGGCGTCCTTGATTTTTCTGTCCACCCATCGATGCCGAGGCGAAGCATCATTTTATTAGTGCCATATTCTTTAGTACCCAAGGCCCACGTGAACAGAAGCTCAGTTCTAGGATGGAATAGTTTTCATAAGGGCTCTTGCAATTGTTGAGTGAGACTAAAGTAGCGTCTGTTACCAAGAATTATCCTTCGCTTTATTTCCATCGGAATTATAAAATGTATGTATAAAAAATTCTACGGAATCTCAATAATCAAATTTTTAGAGGTATTTTCAGATCGGTCTAGCTCACGTAAATCTTAATATTTTTCCAATATATTTTGGCGGAAGTCTTTGAATATAATACATTTTATAATTCTGGTGGGAAAAACGCAACTTTTTTTTAGTGACGCAACCTAATGTACGTACAAAATTTCAACCATTCGTGTGGCATATTTAAGTTATAACACAAATAAGGCTTCTAATATTCTTTAAGCGAACCAATTAATTTTCATTAATTGAAAGTTGTCTGGAATGATATTTCTGAGAGATTACCCTCGCCACAATAGTTATTATTATAATTATTTAATCTATAAAAGGGCACATTCTTTTATTTATAATTAGTCTTTCTGAGCATAAGGAATACAATTTATGCCGGTGGTAGCCTTGGAATACATACACACATATTGAAGTATATTCACAAACATTTTTATATGTACTTGTGTAAACAATTATAGGACTCTAACGCCAAACAAATAAATTAATTTACTTAATTTCATGTATGATTCTTCAGCTCTATTGGAATGTGGGAGATGATTTTTACATACATATATATGTACATACCGACATAAATAGATCTGTTTGTATGTATGCATTTATATGTGTGTCCTTTTTTGTCGCGAATTGCGTAGGACAGAAATGGTTTTTCCATATTTCAACACAAAATAACTACGCAAGCACAAAATCAGGTCATCCATTTATTTTTTGTGTTACGGCGTGGCGGAGTGTGCCTGTGACAGCTGTCAATACAATATTTAATTATAGAAGCATATGAATTAGTTTAATTAACAATAACTACAATCAGAGCATCAATTGCCGCCTTCACTGCAATGACTGGCACTATTTTTTGTTTTTAACGTTGTGTTAGGTATTAAAGTCGATTAGTCTGATAAATGTTAAGTGAAAGCAATCACTAGCATATGACTTTTTTTTAATTATGTAAATATCAGCCACTGAAGCCATCAGTGGCCTTCTACTGGTTTTGGGGAGCTATTGGAAAGAGATGGGATATTTCACCCAAAGTTTACTGCTGGCTCTACCGCACCCTAGTCAAGCCTATTATGTTTTATGGCGCCCTAGTCTGGTGGCACTCACTTGAAAATGCTATACTAGCTGGAGCATATACAACGGGCTGCTTTAATTGGTATTAGTGGGGCACTGCGGATCACCCTCTCATTGGCACTTAACACGTAATGCTGAACGTACAGAGCGAACAGCTCAGGGAAACCAATTGGCTGATCGCCATAAGGACTGGACACTCTGGAATTCTAAAGGGTTCGATTTCATTCCCGATTACATGGATTACTGCGCCACTGAAATGGCTGCTAGGATCTTCTTCTTTGCCAACTTTCTCTCAAGGGAGGATTGGTCCGGGCGGAACATCTGGAAAGGTGGAGCGGTGAAATTCTGTATTAGTGGAGGGGCATTTTATCGAAAGCTTGCCATTAGTATTGACTTTAGGCTTCCGGATGGCTGCAATGTTTTTGGGCGGAAGTGGCTGCTATCAAGGAGGCGGTGTAGTCACTGCTCAGGAGTGCGATGACAGTCAGGGAGGTAAGTATTTATTCTGGCTAATTTGGTTAAGGAATGTCTGTTTTCTCTCTCAGTTACGTCGGAACACTTCTTTATTGGGCTCATTTGAGTTCCGGGTCATAGTGACATAGCGGGGAACCGTGTGGCTGTCGGATTGGGCAGGAAAGGTACCCTTGAAACGTTATCGCCTGATGAAGAGCGGCTAGGGGTGCTATTGCTCACTTGTGGTACACTCTTGGATAGATGGATATCAGCTCAATGAGCGCTGGGCGAAAACCAGGACATGCGCGATTGCAAGATCTTTCTGGCCAAGAGTGCACAGGGGGCAGGTTTTAACGGGTCTCTATTCAATCGATTTTCACGCAGTATAAGTGAACATATTATCTGATCCATTATGTCGCATTATTTGCCTGGAAGAAGACGAGGTAGAATCAACTCAACACTACCGTCTTAGGTGTCCAGCGTTTGCGAGTCTAAGGTTGAAGTACTTTGGCTCTCACACCCTTAATAGCCCCGAAGAGGCATTAAGATTAGCCGAATTCATAATTACATAATCAGTGCGGGGCGTTTTATCGATTAAGCATTGGGTGCCGTTCAGAATGTGGTATCGCAAAGGACAATCTCCTATTTGTCTAAGTGAGTACCCTGACACATGATTTAATGTGTAATCAATATATTGCGGATTTTTATAAAAAAAATACGGAGCCTAGAAATATTTACCACATACTTATTTCTAGGCTCCGTATTTTGCATAAAAATCCGCAGTCTAGTAATCACCCAAATCCGGCAGTATGAGGGGTATGTAACTGAATGTTGCTTATTGTTAGCTGCGCTTGTTATTATTTTGGAGACTTATTCATTAGGGTTTTATTAAATAAGTAGCTATTTAAATATTAATTCCGTTGTGAAACTCTTCAATCTTTGAAAACTATTTTCCTATATGTACTGAATTACATTTCTCTTTTGATAGGGCTTATGCAATGCATAATTACTTATTAGAGACATGAAAGGAATCGATTCTGATTAAAAGTTAACATAGCGCGAAGGGGATATTTTTCACTAAGCGAATGCTGTCTAATAATTAAACTTTCAATATGCCGGTGCTTTATACTTGTATAATCCTTACGAGAATTTCAATTTGTGTGGCTTCCAGTAACTAATGAATGGTTTTAATAAATTTTTGAGGAAATAGAAAAACGAAGACTTAATTGTTAAAATAGAGACTTACATACTTACAGCTAAATGTACTATATATAGCTGCTGGTACTTCTAGTAGCTACATAATAATTAGATGCGTCTTTTACAAGGATTCAGGAGCAGGGAGATTTCTTAAAAGAAACCTCGGCCGCCTAGCAACCTAGAACTTACTTAAACCGAGCTGGAGCCAATTACGATATTGTTTGAATGAGAATGGTGGCTTTACTGGTAATTTAAACAAGAATAAAAGCCACAATAGTGGTATTAGTTCCAGTTGCAGCGGGATGTCTAGCATTGCATACATAAGCCGACTTTTCTAAGGGACCTAATTAAAGGCATATCGCTGTAATGTCTAACATAGATACTTTCCGCTACCGAATGTGGCAATCTAGTCCTACTTCTTTAGGCTACTCATGTAACGAAGCTATATGTACTGGCTTTATTGAATACACTCTCAATGGCTACCAAGGAAGCCTTAGAAAACTGCTCTTAGTAGGGTGCCGTTGCTTTTTATCTTAGGTGGGCACGATGAGAGTAAGAATATGCGGTTCTCAGAAGCTCCCATTATTAGTCCTATTGGCCTGAAATCATTAGCAATATCGTAAGTATATTTCTCTACTATAGGAATTAAGATTAGAGACCTTAATTTCCAGCAGCATAGCGGGACATGCTACTGTATAGAGCACACCCGAAAAATTTAATCAATAATTATTACACACAACTTGATTTCTCTACTTGATTTTCTGTACTTCCAAAATTTCCTCCAAGGGATCCTTAGAGAAGTTTAGGAATGTGTATTTCCGGCTGACACTGTCCATAAACCATCTACCTACTTTAAATATAAATACATATGTATGTACATATCGTAAAACTAAGTGGACCAAGGTATTAAGTTTCTGTCGTTTATCGTTTCTGAAACAGAATTGTCGTACTCGTAACAAAAAGCTGAACATAGCGCTCTCTAAAAAATAACTATTAAAGCACACATACTACATATATAGTTGAGTACATAGTTTTTATGGTAAGACAAGCAAGCAAACGAGCTGCCAACTCAAATAACAAGGACAACGAAAGGGAAAAAATCATTACTACTACATTCTACTTCCATAGAAGCTTTACACAATTCAGCGCTTAATAAAAAATTAGTACATTGAATACCCCAGGCGGTTTGTCTGTCATTGAAATGTTGACCAGTTGCTCAGTTGTTATTAAATTATGTAACATAATTGCGGTGCAGAAAACTGCTGTTGTCATTGTTACCCAGCAACATTGTGGCAAATAAATGCACAGAGAAAATTACTTACCAACAAAAAATAAAAATAAAAATAAATAGTTTGGTTTCGCTGAAACAAAAGGTAGATGTGATGTCGACTGGCAACAGATAAAAAAGGCTTTTCCGACAAAGCAGACCACGGCGCTGCTGACCAAGCTGCTATATTTGTGTGCAATCAATTAGCTACAATTACAAACATGTACATTATACGCAACATGAAAACACTTTTGTATATACTTATGTATGTACATTAGCCTGTCCCAAGAATAAAATTTGTTTGAAAAAAAAAAAAAA
>NW_016178269.1:0-274 GCF_001687245.7 Rhagoletis zephyria
CTGTGTTCAAACCCTGGTCAAAGCAACATCGCAAAAAATATAGAAAAAAAGCGGTTCGGTAACAGCGGTCGTCCCTCGGCAGGCAATGGCAAACGTCCGAGTGTATTTTTGCGATGAAAAATAGCTTTTCATAAAAATACGGAGTCGGCGTAAAACTGTTTGTCCCTCCGCTTTGTGTGGCAACATCAAGGCGCACGCCACAAATCGGAGGAGAAGCTCGGCCAAACACTAACATATGTGTAAGCGCCAATCTATTATTATTGTTATTATTATT
>NW_016178269.1:550-7967 GCF_001687245.7 Rhagoletis zephyria
ATGGCAAACGTCCGAGTGTATTTTTGCGATGAAAAATAGCTTTTCATAAAAATACGGAGTCGGCGTAAAACTGTTTGTCCCTCCGCTTTGTGTGGCAACATCAAGGCGCACGCCACAAATCGGAGGAGAAGCTCGGCCAAACACTAACATATGTGTAAGCGCCAATCTATTATTATTGTTATTATTATTATAGTTGTTTTTTTTTTTTTTGGATAATGGGCGTAGCGCCACTCACTAATGACCACCAATATACATATATCTCGGTAACCGATTCATTCTCTTAACAATAAATAAGACTGCTATATTACTGTTATTATTACAAAAATGTGGTACATATTTGAATCATCGAATTCTTTAAGCTAAAGTTGAATTTTTAAAAGATTTTTTAAACCGGTGGCAACACTGGGAGGTTGTTTAGAGATAAAGCCTTTTCAAGCCCATTTCCATTGATACTCATATTGCGGGAATTCATTTAACTAATTGAACAAAATTTTATGACAGGTGGCAACTCTGTTAATACTTTAACCTGCACAGATATACACCTTCTCCTTGCTGAGACGAAGACATAAATATTCGTGTTCCTATAGTCGGACCACGGCAACATGGAGTCTTTCGATGTCAAACGATAGGCAACTTTATTTTCTTCGTTTTGATGGAACAATTTACTTGGTTTTAAACATTTACAATTCTAAATGTCAAAACACGTCTTTCGAAACATTTCGAGTTTAAATATTCACAAAAATAATTTTGGCCGCATAAATCGGCCAAATACCCCTATGGAATTTTGAAGAGAAGCGGAGTTTTTCGATCGAAAAATATTGATTTTCAAGAATTCATAGAATTTCCACGACAAATTATTGTTTTCCCCATATAAAATGCATCTGAGGGCTCTGAGCCATCTCTAAATAATTTCTAATTTCAAAATAAAAAAAAACAAGGGTATATTTTCTTTGGTATAATATAATCCTAGGGGGTGAGAGCATTAAAATTCCGATTTTACTTTTTATGTACATATATTGCATATTTCTTCTTTTCAGGAATTTCTTCTATGACACGCACTTATTTTTTGTATATTTGTTTTAATTTGTCTTATTAATTCCTATATCTGCATTGAGAATAAAGCTTAGTTACATAAACTAAATATATGGCTCACAAAACAAGATTTGGTAACTATAGCTAAACTTTTTTTCTTAGTACGGTACATGAAGAAAATTTATTTCCAAGCGCAAGGCCTTTTCCTATTCGACACCGCCTTTAAATTACCATAAAAAAGTATCCTTCGGTTTTTGCATTACATCCCGCCAATTTCAACAAGTACCATAGACGTGTCGAACTTGAAGGTTTACTCTTCATCTCTATCTCAAGTATGCGTTCCTACATATGTACATACTATATATGTATGTATTTAAATATGTACGAATATATGTTATTTTGATGCGCCGCCCATATTTGCACATTCAGACGTTTGTATTTACATAAATATGTAAATATACAGCCTCACAAATGCATTATCAGCAAAAAAAAAATTTGAATTTGGAGCGCTCTTGACTTTGCACCTACTCATGTAGATGCGTTTTTTTCACATTCGCTTGCTTATAAACATATGTATATACATACACATGTATGTATGTACATGCTTGAAATGTATTGCAGGTATGTACTTTTGCACACACCCTTTTCTTCAAGCCTCCTTCAGGCTATCTTTCAAAAAATGTTGCGTATACGACGTGAAGGCCAAGAGAGATGTGTTATTGCTTTGACATTGATAAGTCAGACATATGTACATACATACTTATTGATACATACTTATTAACGTACTTTCATAGGTACCCTACAAGACATTGCTGAGCACTTTAGGCAAAAATTCTAACACATTTACAATTTTGTTTTTGTAGTACGGCATAAATGAGTAGTTTGACTATTAGTACTGAGGACTTTCTGATGACAACATTGAGGGGAAAGTACTCAATTTTTTCCCATGGCCTGAACGAAAATGAGGACTTTGATAAGCACTTTTGTGATTAGGGATAATGATAATATGAGTACTCATATGATACTCAGCTGTCTTGTAGGGTAAGTAGATTCTTATATATGTAAATATATGTATGAGTTCATACATATTTGATTCTTATATAGGTGAGAAAAATGTCATTACCACCAAAAATGATTTAAGTTGGCAAAAGAAGTTCGCATACTTAGCACTCACTCAATTAAACTAGTTGCACGTTGAGTATGCCGTCCTAAGGGATATTCTTTTGTGCTTACCGTATGTAAGAGTGTATGTGGTTCCTTATTAATTGCAGGAGGTTAATGTATGTATAGTGCGACCTGCATTTGATTTAATGCTTTTAATGATAATAAAACACACGTGCGAAAGATCAAGATACGTTAATATACGAGTATATGTACTTATGTATGCAAAGGTTTGAAATTAATTGTAATGGGCAGGTCTGGGATTTAATTGTTTTTTTTTTTTTTTGGAGATGTGCTTTGTGTAGCGCAAAACTAATCGAGCTTTGAGTTTACATATTGCTCATGAAACGAGTATTAACAAGTAGAGTTATACGCTTATAATTATCGATAATAGAATCATAGGTAGGTATTAGTATATTAACAAACATCGATATCGATTACTCTAATAATAAATATATCGATATCGATAACAATAACCACTATTATTTGTATGTATTTATATATATATCTATGTTTTAATCGACAACGTCGCAAAGGTGTCGATAATTTGTTCGATACATATTTTTTTGTTAGCTTACCGATAACAGTAACGACATTAATGTCAATAACACTGACAATAATATTATTGATGCTGTATGCATATATCAGTATCTAAATAAATATCGATAAATATTCCGGAAAAAAGTCGAAATACAAATTTAATAAAATCGATAACGATAAATATGTCAATATATGGGTAACTTATCCGCAATCTACTTACATATATGTGTCGTACGTATGTATACGCTTTAGGGTGATCCAAAAATACATGCGGGGGAAAAAGTTTAAAATTTTAGCTTTCACCCGCCTAAGATTTTTTAAATGGAAAAAAGAATACCCATATTTTTTGTAAAGAAAATTTTTGTAAAAAAAAATATATATATATCTAGAACTGCCTCAAAGCCCATGAAGCTGTCCATGTATTTTATATGAAGAGGAAACACTTTCCGATCGAAAAATATTGACTTTTAAGAATTCTATACGCGATAAGTGTTTTTCCTCATATAAAAAATTGGAAAAGTTCATTAGCTATGAAGCAGTTCTCAATATAATTTTTTGTTTTAACTAGAAAATACGGGTATTCTTTTTTCCATTTAAAAAAATCCTAGGGGTTGAGTGCTTAACATTTAAAACTTTTTTGGACCATCCTAATGTGCATACACACATACAACTATTCTATGTATTTTCCTATTTTTTTGCGTTAACATTAAAATTTTTTCTCTATGCAATTTCCTCAGATGCAAAAATTTCCCATAATGCTTAACTTTTATTAAATACATACTATAATAAAAATAAAAAATAATCCAAGCATCACCGGAAAATTTTGTTTCTATCATGACCCTTAGCTTAAAGACAATGTGGTAACTGTGTTTGCCAAAGGTTATTAAGCATAAAAAATCCTCAGCGGCAATTACTGAACGATTTTCCGTTTTCCGCAACATAAGGATAATTTTTTGTGTAGTTTTATTTTTATGAGAAATGCAATAAAAACGCAAGAAGAGACTTTTCGCATGCATACTCCATATATGTATGTACATACATGCCTGCGATTCCGATGCTTATGACGGAAACCAAAAAGTTTGCTCTTCAGATATTTTCGCACATGCGTTGACATTAAATGTACATACATATAAATGTATACATGTATGTATTCCGCATAATTTGGGATGGAATTAAGTTTATTGGCGGATGTCACTTATAGTACATACATATGTACATTAGGGAACATCACTCTACATGCAAAAAACATTGGTAGTGTTTTTTTCAAGTGGAATTATACAACTTATTATATTTTAAGACTTTTGGCCCCTTTTGAAAATACCACCTAAAATTCTTTCCTTTTAAAAAAACAAAACTAGTTTTTAAAACTATGTTTTCCAAAAAAAATCATCTCAGAGGGTAAACGAGTTTAAGCTTAAATAGAACAATCGCAACTTTTTTGGCGATGCAACCTAATGCACATACGTATACATATATTGCATAAAACGTTTAAACATACTCGTTAATTTCAATAAACTTGTACACTATTACACTCGTTAGTCTCGGATTTTAAGGTTCTTTTGGATGCGAATTACGTGTTTTGAAATCCAAAAATCTTTGAGGATACGGAAAACAATATAAGGATACGGATTCTGCACAAAAGCGCACCATGTCGAAAATGGTAAATGTGAGCGGTATCTTACCATGACATCTCCAATGGAAAGAAACATGTCCGAAGGTACCAAAATTCCTCATCTGCTATGGTTCGGAGTGCTCTACCTCGAAAGGACGTCCTGCCGTTCCACAGTGCTTTGCCTCCGTATAGTGAATAGGCAAAATTAGGGCAGTTATCGCAGAAAAGGGAAATTTGAATAAATTAAGAAAAAATCGAAGTTTCGGCAATATCGGTGCAAAGACATTACTACCTACCATATATCCTTTTTCTCAAAAACTAGATGTTAGCTGTGATGATGTGACGAGAATGTACTAAAACCTAATAATAACTTATAAAGTTAAACTTTTTAACTCTTTGGCAAATTTTGTTTCATTTGGTATAAGGAAATGACTATCTTACAAATTAATTAAAGCATCATAATATGGATATTAAATGGAAGGTATTTTAAAGAGCGTTAAAAGGGTTGCCATCTATTTTAAATCGCAAATTTATTTAATTTTTGGTTTAGAAAAAAAGGTAAAATATTGCTATTCATGGGTACCAAGAGATGGTTCTTAAACATTGCTTTCCCTATATATAAAATGTTATCCCTTAGGATAATAGTGTAAGGTTTTCGATTCTACACAATTTATTTAAAACACCGCACGCTTCGTTGTAATACAAATTTTTATTTTGTTAATTTCAATCAGCATTTTTTTATGCATACACAGTACATATGCGCTCAAGATATGTGCCATTCATTCCTGCGTATTTCGGAATAGGATTGCCACCTACATTTTGGAGTAAGAAATGCACTTTTATTTCCAGAATATTTTTTAAAGCTATGCAAATCTTGAAAACTTTCAATAGTATTTATGCGCACTCCGGGCAAGGCTCGGTCAACCTGGTACTAATTATATTCATTTCGTTTAGATTGTTTTTAAAAGCAAGCCGTTTATTTTTTTTTTATAGGTCATAATAGTTTAGCAATCAAGCGACGATGCTGTCAATCTTGACATACACATGAAATTGATATTTGCCCATTGTCTTTAGTTGCACTGCAGTCAGGTTGCATCGGCAATTGCAACTGTAACGCGAGTAAATCCATACATACTACTAGTAGATATATTTGTAACCCTGACGATTAGGTCATTGGGCAAAATATTTAGGTCAATTTAACCAGCCGCAAATAGCCTTGGATTCACCAATAACCTTCCACCTGTCTGTGCCAACCCCCCTGTTATCCCGTCAATATGGGACGCGCGCGCGCACACACACACGCAACTATCATAAATATGGTTACCACCTACCCAACTACAGCACGAGCCTTCGAGGTCCGTACCATGTACATACATATGTATGTACACATGCATCAACTAATTTTACTTCAGGGGTGCACACTTTGCAGACAGCTGCCACCCGATCGAATCGAATGCTATTCATGTGCTTATATGTATGTATGTATGTATGTATGTGCATAGGTATAAGTTTGCATTGTGTGGGCAACGACAGTTCAACAAGACATTCATTCATCTTCTTGCCCTTTCATTGTATAAAATACCTGATAGCTGTCTGCTAGATACAACTTTGTTGCTTACCGACGCCTACATACATATGTATGTACATCGGATGGAGAGATGGGAGAGTTGGAGTGTGTAAGTGTTTTATTGACTCCCCTTTCTTAATTTCATTTCTCATTGAGCACGCTATCAATCGCGTAGATTTTCATAGCTTTCAATGATCGTAAATGCCAACCAACCCACGTTTATATGCGCTTATAGCAATGTGTATGTACTACATACATACGCCTCTACTTGCAATACCTACATATGTACGTACCTATATGGATTTGCAAGGGGCGCACCCAGGAGGGGGCGGTTTTGTACTTCTAAATATATATCACCAGAAAATACAGAAAATTCGCTTTAGATAATACGCTCTTTAAAATACATTTATGTATGTTTTATGTACAGTGTGTTACATAAACAAATAAATAAACTTTTTAAAGTTTCATAAATTGTTTATTATTATTATTTACATAAAATTAACAAAGAACTCGAACATTTTTAACCGACTTCAAATACAGTTGGAAGTTACCAATTCTTCGGAATATTTCTTTTCTTTTTTTATGTATGCTACCACATAACTTTGGACTCACGTGAACCGATTTCAATCATTTTTTTTTCAGAAAGATAGTACCTCAGTGGTCGTTCCGTAATTTGGTTAAAATCCGATGATTGGGTCATGAAAAAATTAACGGTACTCCTAAATTTGTATATGAGAATTGAAGTCGGTTGTGTTTTTTGCTAAATAATTACTTGCAAAAAAGTTCTATAAACACAAGATGCGCTCATCATTCAAAAGTAATAAAAAATTTTAAAAATTAATTTTAGTAAAAATAAATAATTAATTCCGTGGAATTTTTACCCTGTTATGTTCATTTTCCTCGATTTCTTGTTTCTGTTTTTTGATAAAGATGGTGATTTTTCAGCATTGCCTAATAATGTAGGGGGTTTGAACCCCAAAACCCACCCCTTGTGTGCGCTAATGTGGATATATGCTTAAATAAAAGTAGTAAATAGTGCACCAGCGCCGATACACAGCAAAAGAAAGCTCCTATCACTTTACATGTTAACTGAAAAGACCTTCTCTGTCAACCGGCTCCTATCAACAATTGCCTGCAAAGCATTTGACCTCCATGCATTTACCATCAACCATAAAGTAATAGTCATCAGCCATCAACAAAACGGCTGTCGCGTCTGGGTACGTGTCTGATAGTCATTGTTACTTGTATGTATTTGTATGCAATTTTGCGATTTATATGCAAGTGTATTCGTATTGAATTGCTTGCATTTCTGNCGGTGTTAAGTGCATATCAGTGGTAAACTGTTTTAGGCTGTAAAGTGTAAAAAACAACAGTAAGTGAGTATGCATTGAATACTTTTAGGACATTCTTTTCATTCGCAGTTAAACTTTTAAGAGCTGGGGGTCAATTTCCCTTCTGAACCCCAAAACCCACCCCTTGTGTGCGCTAATGTGGATATATGCTTA
>NW_016178270.1:0-7966 GCF_001687245.7 Rhagoletis zephyria
CTCCTTGCGGTAGCCGACACCACAGGCGCAGGTGCGTGAGGAAACATCATCGGGTATGCAGAGATGCTCGCAACCGCCGTTATTCATTTGACATGGATGCTGCATCATAGGGCGCTTCTTGAAGATGATCATACTCTTAAGATCGGGTTCATTGTCGATTATAACCTTTGGATTATCGCCGCGTGGCAAATCGATGCGTACAATCTTCTCATAGACTGGATCAAGGTAGTATAATCTGGAATCTAGGATGCCCAAGCTTCTGGGTCGCGAAATGGCGTTCTCTTCCGAGAGCAGCATACGGTGATCCTCGCCATGGTAGTCCATAACACAAATGCTTGCCGGATATTGCGTGCTATAGTACACCAATTTCTTCTCGATGTCCAATGCAATACTCACGGGATGATCGATTTCCGATTTCAGTACCATCGGCTTGTTGCCATTCATATTCACGCGTCCAATCTTCACGGGCACACCAAAACCACCTTCATCGATCCAAAATAGTTTACCGTCGTTGGGATCCAGTACGATTTGCTTTGGCTTCGAAACAGACGTTTGATTACCATCGTTTGCGAGTATGATGGTACGATACTTGATTTTACCATCCACACGAACCGCTTCAATATTGCTGGCAATGCGGTTGCCCATGTAGAGATTACGGCCCAACCAGTCAAAGGCGATGGTGTAAGGAGATCCAACAACGCCCGTGTCAGCGCCGAGGAAAAGCGTTTTGTTGCCGCCGCCGTATGGCGTAGAGTATATCGTACAATTCTCATCGTCGTCCTCACGTCCTTGTACCCAGTAAAGGGTTTCACCTTTGCGATCGAAGTCCAAGCCAGTGCTACTCTCAATACCAATAACTGGCGCAAGCGAACCAGCGCGTGCGTCCCCACCGTTCAATGGTATGTCGACAATTTGCGTGCCCTTCACCACAACCAAGAAGGGGTTCTCCTCTTCCACACAACGCCCTTCGCTCATAAGACGGTAACCCGGTCTACATTTGCATGAATAGTTCTCTTTGGCACTGGGACTCAGCAAACAAAGATGATGACAGTTTGATTTCTCGCACGGATTTGGGTACGATGGTTGCAATGAGGGATGGTGTACGTGTATGGAGAGCGGCTGGCTGATCAGATGCGAAACCACTGTCTGATTCTTTCCACGGAATTTGTTAGCCGACAGCACACGGTTCAGCTGACGATCTGTCCAGTAAAGTGTGTCCTCGAACAGTGAAAGCGAATGCGGGTGCAGTAGGTAGTGACTGTTGGACAAAACTTGTTGGCGTCCAGTGCCGTTGTAATAGCAGAAATCAATGAAGTCCAGTTTGGAGTCAGCGAAGTAGACACGCTTCGTAGCAATGTCCAATGTGAGACCGTTGGGCCAGTAAATTTTCGTGTTGATGATCGTTTCGCGCATTGTACCATCCATGCCGATGCGTTCGATGCGTGGATTCTCACCCCAATCGGTCCAGAAGATGAAGCGAGCATCGGGGCTAGGGTCGAGGCACATGCCACGTGGTTGTGTGATATTTTCACGCACCAGCACAAGACGATTTGAGCCATTCTCCGCAGATACTTCAATCGTATTCAATTTGCTGTCCAACCAATAGAGGTTCTTTGCAACCCAATCGTAGGCCAGACCTTCAACCAAGTCCAAACCGGTATTTATTATTTCTTGTGGTTCCTGACCACGATCTAAACGTGAAATCTTCTTCAGTTTCATGTCGCTCCAGAAAATCGTACCTGTGTGCATATTTGAAGCTGTCGCCACCACATTTTCTACAATTATTGGCACGCGTTCCAAGCCTTGTTCTTTTAAATCAGCAACGAGTATGGAATGGCGGTTGGAAATAATTAGGAAAGCTGCAGAGTGATTAACTGCCTTGCAGAAGTGCTTGTTCCGTTCTAGTAGATAGCCATCTGTGCATGAGCAGAAGTAGGAACCCTTTGTGTTGGTACATTGCTGCGAACAGAGTCCAGGTGGATCGCATTCGTTCATGTCGACGCACGTGTAGCCATCTTCGCCAATGTCTGAGCCTGGCGGGCAAACGCAGGTGGCGCCCAAGGGGGTCTTTTGACAACCGTTCGAACAAAGTCCACCCTGGTGTGTACACTCTGCTAAATCGCAACCTTCGCCCTCATCGGCGCCATTCGGACAATCCGGCGTACCATCACATACCGAAGTCATATTCACACAGCGTTCACTAACACCCGGACACTTCCATTGACCGTAAGGGCACTTAAATGCTGGTGGCACACACGCATGCAAAGAACTTTCATCAGAACCATCACCGCAATCATCTTTGCCATCGCAAATGTATGCCTTGAAAACACAGTTGGAGTTGTTACATTTAAAGAAGTTCTGCGCGCAGGTGATCTGGCCACAATCCTCTTCGTCGGACTGATCGGAACAGTCGTTGGAGCCATCGCAATGCCAAGCAATGGGTATGCAGAAACCAGAAGACTTACAGCGGAAGTGTTTTTCCAAATTGCACTGATTCGGTCCCATCGATGGACAGTCCAGTTCGTCACTGCCATCGTTACAGTCTGGTATACCGTCACATTTATAGGACTCCTCGACACATTGCCGCAGATCGGCGCACTTGAATTGGTTCGCCAAACATGTAATCGGCGGACAGTCTTTCTCATCCTGTTTGTCGAAGCAATCGTCATCGCCATCGCAAACCCAGCTCTGTGGAATGCAGTGGCCAGTGCGCGGGCAGGTAAACTGGAAGTAGGCGCAAGTCTTCTCTGCACAGAAATCACCCTCATCAGAGCCATCGCCGCAATCGTTTTCGCTGTCACACTTCCACATATTCGGTATGCAGCGGCCATTGTCGCAGGCGAATTGAGCGGTGCCGCAAGTGACATTGCCGCACTCGAATTCGTCTGAGTTGTCACCGCAGTCATTCTCCTGATCGCAGCGGAAGTTGAGTGGTATGCAACGGCCGGACTTGCATTGAAATTCGTTGGAGCCGCAAGTTGGTTCTGTTACAAAGACAAAGTGTAAAAAAATTACCATTAAATATATTTTATAATTTTTTTTGGGATTTCCAAGTATGTATGTATATCTGATACTTACTTGTGCAATTCTGCTCCTCATCACTGTTGTCCAGGCAGTCGTCATCGCCATCGCATACCCACGATTTTGGTATGCACCGCTGATTATTGCAGGTGAAGTCCCACGAGTTCGGACATGGCTGCACTGGTGGCTCAGCATTGGGATCAGCCATACATGAACGTTGGTCCTCGGCTAGCCGCTCGCCATAGGGGCAAGAGCAGCGTGTTTGCAGTGCTAGCTCTACCGAATCATTTCTAGGTATAGCGAAACAAATTTTCTCACAACCGCCATTGTTTAAATGACAGGGGTGAATGTCGGCGATGGTTTGCACCTCGTGACTGTATACTTTTACGCCATAAAGCCGATTCGTTTGCGGTTCACGTACCATCATTTCCTCTTGTTCGCCGGTGAGCTTGTGCAGACGTATAATGGCATCCAACCGCCAGTCAGTAATGTACATCCATTCGTTGTGTATCACAATAGAAAATGGGTGACGTACCAAACGTGAGTTGACCGTTTTGATGTCAGTACCATCGAGATTAGAGTGCTGCACGTGATCTAATAGCGCATCACACCAGTAAACGCGATCTTCCTTGAAATCGATTGACAGACCATTGGGCCAGCCAAGTGTTACGTTCTTGAAGACAAGCAAGTTTGTGCCATCCGTATTCGCGCGCGTTATGTTCGCAGGGCGGTCCCACTCTGAGAAGAAGATATAGCCGCGATTGGGATGCACAACAATGGCGCGCGGACGCTTGAGATCCTTCAAGAGTGTACGCCGATAAGTAACATTTCGCGTGGATAGCACATTCAACGTGCCTTTACGTGAATCAATGTAGTACAAATTCTTCGCAGCCCAGTCAACAGCCAGCCCTTCGACACCTTCGTTCTGTGAGGCAAGCACAATCTCACGTCCCGTGCCATTGCGGTGCACGCGATAGATCACATCCTGCAGCACGTCCGAGTAGTAGATAAACTCATCGCGCGAATCAAAATCAAGACCAACAAAGCGCGCACGTCTCGAGACCACCGGGAGTATGGCATCGCCGAAGCCCTCAATAACTGGTTCAAGTACTTTTCCTTTTATAAAGCGTTGCTGTGAGTACATAAGAAACTCGCGCACAATTTTACAGTTCTTCAAATCAGTCTGCAGCTGATAGCCCGTATGACAGGCACAACGGTAACCCAAGCCAGTGGGCGCACCCTTGACGGCGGTCACGATGCACATGTGGTTGCATCCACCATTATTGTTGCCGCATGGATTTGAAACGCGCGGTTGGCTCAGCGCATGTACAGCGACAATGCCTTTCGGTTCGCGTATATCCTTCGCCTTGTAGGTTACTTGTATCGAAGTAGGACCGGCGTACTTGTCCACCGACATGATACCTTGCTTTGTGGCGTCTGTCCAGAAGATACGATTTTCAAACAGAGCCAGTCGTGACGGGCTTGGCACTTGTTGGCCACGCAACACCATTATGCGGTGATTACCCTCATAGTTGACAGTCTCAATATAGTCCAGCAACGAGTCGCACCAGTAAACGCGTTTCGCGATGATATCTACCGTAACGCCAGATGCTTTATACGCGGCTTCGGAGACAATTGAACGCGCATGCGTACCATCCATATGCGCGCGCAGCACCTGACCACCGTCGGCGACAAACATCAGACCCGATGTGGGATCTAGCGCCAAATCAGCGGGACTGGTGAGGTTTGAGCCCAACACTACCGCATGCCAATGACCGCTCAATTCGAAAACGTCAATTTTCTGTCCAATCAAGTCAGCCACATAGATCTTGTCGCCCACCCAATCGACGGCCAGCGCGACGGGTGCCCAAGTACCGGGCAGCGTAAGATCTAAGGGGGAGATAGCACCGTTAAATACATCCAATGGTATGGATTGCACCTTGCGTGTCTTAATATCGGACCAATACAGTGTGTTACGTTGATAGTGATAAGCCACACCTGAAGCAGCAGTGGCATTAGCCAGAACACGTGGATCGCTACCATGTGCAGACATGCGCACAACAGCGCGATCATGCGCAAATATTAGCTGTAGATTGTTGGCATCAGGCGCAATACATTTCGAATTATTGATTAAACTGTAACCCTGCGCGCACTGGCAAGTATACGAACCATCGGTGTTGGTGCACAGCTGATCGCAGTGACCCCATTCGGCGCACTCATCCAGATCCATGCAGGTGCGGTTGTCAGCAGCGATGGCCTGCCCACTCGGACAATAGCAAGCGCCACCAGTAAGCGATGGGCCACAGCGATATTCACAGCTGAGCGCGGGACAAGAACCGGTAGCTGCGAGAGAAGAAAAAACATAAAACTTAGAAACAACGACAAAATGTTGGAAGCAGGCGCGCTAAGAGCAATTTTGGCACACTTACAACAGGCGGTCTCCTCGTCGCTGCCATCCTCACAATCACGTTTACCGTCGCAAAGTTGAGATTTCAGTATGCACTTTGGTGTGCCATTCGGGCCGCCGCGCGGACAAAGGAACTTGTTATCAGGACATGCGATTGCCGTGCAATTGGCCTCATCACTTTCATCCGCACAATCGTGATATCCATCACAATAGAAGTTGGATGGAATGCACAAGGCATTCGTGCAACGAAATTGGCCATGATGGCAGGGTGGAAAATCTGTAAGAGAATTGCAAATCGAGGATGAATGCAAAAGAATGATGATAATGCTTGAATGCGAAAGAGTTGAACGAGTTGAATTTTGTTTTGATTGAATGCATCTCAGAAGGAGTAGATGAATTGAAAGGGAAAGATGTGCATGGAAAATAGTAGGAAAAGTGGTTGCGGGGAAGGATGGTACAGACAGTGTTGGATTGCTTGTAGCTGGGGAGTGCGTGTGTGAGAGAGGAGACAGTATGTGAAAATTTTTTGGGTAGATGCATGAAACTCAAAGTAAACAAAAAATTGATGATATGTAGTTGCTAAAACACAACGTGTAGCCGACAAGCTGTTCGAGGCTTAAACATATGGAACGCTTCAAACGTAACGGATGTGTAGGATCAACTTTTTACAGCACATAGCATGGAGAAGTTTTAAACGTTAGTCAATCCGCACTCATGCGATGCAAAATGAATGGATGCCATCGGCAGTTGCACATTTTGAGTGAGTGATGTCCATTCGGCGCCAATAAGAACCTAAGCATGTTTGGCATCCTTTTCTTGAAATAAAATTCAATGAGCCGCCACCTCTTTTGTTTCTCCCTACTCACTTATCTACTAGCCCGTTGAGTAAACGCTTGAAACGCTCCATATGCTTCACATATGTACATACTCGTTCATGCCCCACTTTAGGCACATTGCATGATTTGAAGTGTAAACTGTGCTGGGAATGCCAACAATGATGGTGATGGTGATGTTGATGTTGATTTCACGATTGAATACTTACTGCAGCCCTGTTCATCAGATTTGTCACCGCAATCGTCTTTGTGATTACACTTGAGCGAAGCGTCGATACACTTCTGCCCATTGGCACAACGAAACTGATCCAAACGACATGAGATGCCTGTGCAGCCCTCCTCGTCGCGTCCATTGCGACAGTCCAGATAGCCATCGCAACGTTTCTCCTTCGGCACGCACGGACCGGACAAGCGACTACCGTCCGAGGGCGCCAAACCACCAGGCGCATTGCAGAATACATCGCTCGACTGACATTTTCTATAAGCTGTTCAGTGGAGGGAGCCCCAAGAACAATCGAGTGTGGGAGTGGATGGCGATGGCGAGATGTTTCGTGATGGTAAAGATGAACGACGTCGATGTTGGTTGCATGGCAATGGCGTCGGCGTAGGAAAATTTATGTTGACAGCCAGCAGAGACCGATGCACACGCAAGCAGACAGCGGAAGTGCAAAGCATTTCGCAGAGAAATTGGAAACGGAGATATATTGACGGCAATTGAATTGGTGTGTGATGATGCGGGTGTGGTGTGCGTGAATTCGACCAGCATCAATAGGGTAATGTAGTTGTCAATACCGTTGGCAGCACCCACACATACACAAATACAACATAGGTTGAGCGATGGACGATGATGGCCATAAAGAACAGGCAGATTGCGTAGGCAACAAAACGGAAAATTGCAGCATCATCAAAGGCGGCAAAGCAATGAGGCGGTGACGATGGCGACAAAGTTGATTCATTTCATCAGTTCCAGTTGTTAGACGTCGGTACATAGAAGCAGCCACAAAAGTAAGGCACCATGGCAGCATACAAAGGCAAAACGTTGGTCCAAGCAAACGATGATTTAATAGCAATGAAAAGAGAAAAAAAACGGAGAAAAGGGAAATAAGAATTAGCAAATCGAATTGAATTTTTTCAAGCGGTAAACTTCTTTAAATTTTAGTTTTTTTGTTTCTACCAAAATACTTCGTGCCACTCTTGAAAAATGTTAAAATAATTGCGTTTAGAGATTTTAAAATATAGGAGAATAAAGCTAGATAAGGAGACCATCTGATCCATATACCGGTCTAACTGAAACGCTTTTTTCCAGGCCTTGGACCAAAAAAAAAAACACATATTTGCAAAGTTATTTTTGTCGCGCTATCTGTCAGGATTACAAGAGAACCGTTCCAACCAGCAGTTTTTAAATAAGAAATCTGAAAATTAGAACCTCAATGATTAAAATTTTTTTTTTTTAAGTCTCAATACGACCCTTTTTCACCACCGCCGTGGTAAAGGCTACTGCTTCTGGTTCTGAGATGGCGGTTCGAGTCCGGTTGTAGGTGGTTAGAGTTAGGTAATATTTGCTTGGAGTAATATACTTTTTTCCTAGCATCAAGGAATGTTTTTTCTGAGTGTAGGAGGTAAAGCCAAGCCAACGATTTTATCCTTAACTATCGCAACCAGATAAATCTTCGTGGACCCCCACTTACAATTCGTGAACACCCAT
>NW_016178271.1:0-82 GCF_001687245.7 Rhagoletis zephyria
TTCGAAATTTTGTGCTGGGATATGCGTTACAGCTTCGGAAATTTTACCCCTACCGAAACCAAAGATGTATACACATCAAAAA
>NW_016178271.1:107-3358 GCF_001687245.7 Rhagoletis zephyria
CAACATGGCTTTGTGTGTACAGCTGTATAGCTGTGTTTTTTTTTTTTTTAAGCCTTTAAAATTTTTCGGGAGATGTTGATTCGTTGAGATCTAAAAACCGAATAATTCGACTCCTTCGCCGCCAAGAACCGCTAAGCTCCCGTTTGCAAAAATCATTTTCTTTTCTTTCTTTTTTTTTCGCCTAATCATCGCGAGTGGCGTGATCTTTTTTTGGAAAATAAAAGGCAATAGGATAAATGTCAGTGTGAACATTGATATTGTTTGCAGCAAATATCTAGTTGTTATTGCTTAGCAAGTGACACCACCGGAAGTTCCAATTTACGATATGAATGAAAAAAAATGAAACTTATGTGAAGATAATTTTAATAAGATGATAATAATAATTTTGTAAGACCATTTAAAAATATTTATATATATATTAGTTGTAGTACGGTAGCATGTAATACTTACAAATACTTATTAATTAGAACTTTAGTTCGAGTATATTTATAATGGTAGTTAAGTGAATCATAATATGTGTAAAATATGTGCAAATGTGATAGACTATTATAGTATTTTATATTTGTTTTTACGAAATTTAAATTGGAAATTTAGAAAATGATATTAATTTCATCCTCTGNTAGAACTTTAGTTCGAGTATATTTATAATGGTAGTTAAGGGAATCATAATATGTGTAAAATATGTGCAAATGAGATAGACTATTATGGTATTTTATATTTGTTTTTACGAAATTTAAATTGGATATTTAGAAATGATATTACTTTAATCCTCTGCTTCCGAAAGGGGTTTAGTAAACACACTTCAAGATTTTAACGGTGAAGCGGAAATGGTAATTATGCTACGAGCGCCACTACATTTCCCCCCTGCCAAAATCAGCTTTGGGGAAAATGCACGAAAGCTGATACCCGCTTGTGGCAAAAATCAGTGTGTGCTAACTACTGACGCAAGTCTTTGGCGTGATAAGTGCCAATCAAACGGCCCTGCAAGTCTTCTAGCTGATAATATGAGTTGCCTAATTTCTTTCTTATGCGTGCTTTAACGAATGATGGTGCTAATTTGGCATTATAGCCTTGTTCAAAATTACTTTGTTTGAAATTTCTTCTGTAAATCTCCTGGCCAATCTCATATGTTATAGCTCGCGACCGTAAATTGTAAGATTGTTTGTTTCGATTAAATTGTTTTTTCATGTTTTCAGACGCTTTTTTTCTAGCAATGTCAATGGTGTCTTGCCTGTTAATATTAACAGTACGATCTTCCAACAAGCGTAAATTCCGTAGCAAACTATAGGTATTTGTTATCATATGTTGCCCGAATGCCATGAAATAAGGCGAGGTACCGATGGCTGAATGTATTGCAGAGCGCAAGGCGCAACAAATGCTACTAAGGTACTGATCCCAGTTTTTCTGATCGCTTTTAACATATGACTTAATAGCAGAAATAACTGACCGGTTCACTCGCTCTGAGGCATTTGCTTGGGGCGAGTGCACAGCGGTATAGATGCGGTTAACGCCATATTTTTGAAGCAAAGAATTAAAAATGTGCGATTTGAACTGTGTACCATTGTCTGAGACAATTGACTCTGGCACACCGAAAACATGAAATATGTCTTCTTCCAGGTACATGCAAATAACATCGGCTGTAAACTTTTTAACGGACTTTAGGAAAACGAGTTTAGAAAAGTGATCTAAGACCACAGAAATACCTATATTACCCGAACACGAGCGTGGATAGGGGCCTAAAAAGCCGACATACAGATTTTGGAAAATTCGGTGCCAATCGGCAGTTTGGCCCATCGGTGGTCGTAGTACAAAATTTCGCTGTTTTGTACATTTGCATGTTTCGCAAGCGTTTATGTACGCTTTAACATCGTTAACAAGTCCTGGCCAATAATAATACCGCCGTATTTTCTCTAGCGTTTTGTTGATTCCACAATGGGCAGACAATTGAGCATCATGTGCTTTGTATAAAATATTGTGAATTAGACCTTTCGGTATCCAAAGTTTCCATACCATGTCGTCGTGCAATTGTTCGCCAGTTGAATGCTCTGTCCGCCTGTACACAAGTCTATCAACCACTTTTAAATCTGGTAGTTTTTCACTATTTTCGAGTACTTTTTCTATCAGTTCGTTGTACTCATCTGCTTGAAAGTGTGGTGAGCTTAAGTCAACGAAAACTCCAGCATCTAAAGCGGACAAATCATCAATATTAACTCTAGATAAGGTATCGGGTACTAAATTTTGACTGCCCCGTCTGTGCTCAATTTTAAAGCAAAACCCTTGGAGCTTGAGAATCCAACGCGCTAGTCGCGTACTCAAATCCGTCTGAGACATAAGCCATTTTAAGGATGCATGATCCGTTATAATTGTNAGCTTGAGAGCCCAACGCGCTAGTCGCGTACTCAAATCCGTCTGAGACATAAGCCATTTTAAGGATGCATGATCCGTTATAATTGTAAACTCATGTCCTTCAATGTAAGGACGAAACTTTTTCACACTAAGCATAGCTGCCAGACACTCTTGCTCCATTACTGAGTGTACCATTGTCTGAGACAATTGACTCTGGCACACCGAAAACATGAAATATGTCTTCTTCCAGGTACTTGCAAATAACATCGGCTGTAAACTTTTTAACGGACTTTAGGAAAACGAATTTAGAAAAGTGATCTAAGACCACAAAATACCTATATTACCCAACACGAGCGTGGATAGGGGCCTAAAAAGTCGACATACAGCTTTTGGAAAATTCGGTGCGAATCGGCAGTTTGCCCATCGGTGGTCGCAGTACAAATTGCTGTTTTGTACATTTGCATGTTTCGCAAGCGTTTATGTACGCTTTAACATCGTTAACAAGTCCTGGCCAATAATAATACCGCCGTATTTTCTCTAGCGTTTTGTTG
Source organism: Rhagoletis zephyria (assembly GCF_001687245.7). NCBI lineage: Eukaryota > Metazoa > Arthropoda > Insecta > Diptera > Tephritidae > Rhagoletis > Rhagoletis zephyria. The sequence continues at coordinate 3,005 of NW_016178271.1, forward strand.
ATTCCACAATGGGCAGACAATTGAGCATCATGTGCTTTGTATAAAATATTGTGAATTAGACCTTTCGGTATCCAAGTTTCCATACCATGTCGTCGTGCAATTGTTCGCCAGTTGAATGCTCTGTCCGCCTGTACACAAGTCTATCAACACTTTTAAATCTGGTAGTTTTTCACTATTTTCGAGTACTTTTTCTATCAGTTCGTTGTACTCATCTGCTTGAAAGTGTGGTGAGCTTAAGTCAACGAAAACCCCAGCATCTAAAGCGGACAAATCATCAGTATTAACTCTAGACAAGGTATCTGGTACTACATTTTGACTGCCCCGTCTGTGCTCAATTTTAAAGAAAACCCTTGG